>NC_000072.6:138262039-138377039 GCF_000001635.26 Mus musculus
TGCTCCCAATCAAAAAAATACTGTTGGGCTACCTCTCTGATATCCTACAAATTTTCAGCAGGCATGGGCAGAAATCAAAGTTTTGGGACTGGCTCTATACCAAGTTCCTATAAATGTTTAACTCATCACACCCCTGTCCAGATTAAATAATAGTCAATAAATACTAAGTGATCCTGGAAGCAAGAAGAGGGAATGTACTTCCTCTTGTCCATCTTAGAGAGAGGGCATCCTGGTGGTCTGCTAGTCACCCTGGAAGACACCTCTCCTGCCTGTGATAAAGCCCTTGAATCTCTAGTTATAAATGCATCCCAAGGTTTCAAACACATACACTCTGATGAGTCTGGTTGCTCCAGTGAAACAGTTGCATACTGTCTTGGATCTGGAAGATGCATTCTTCAGATTTCCATCAGCAGAAGTAAGTCTGCAATTCTTTGGTATTAAATGGACAGACCTAGAGAGTGGTGATATCCAGCCACTTAACTAGATCAGATTGCCTCAAGGATTTAAAAATATTTCCAACCCTGTTTGTGAGACACTACATGCTGACCTCCTGCCCTTCTGTCAGAGGTTTCTCAGATCCATAGTCTACAATATGTAGATGACCTCCTCCTCATCTCTGAAAGCAATTAGATAAGGGCCACTGAGGGACTGCTCTAAGAGTTACAGACACTGCAGTACTAAATGTTGGCTAAGAAATTCCAACTTCATACATCAGAGTCCATTTCCTTCTGCTATCAGTTGAAAGGAGGCAAAACAAGCCTTCCTCAGAGTAGAATTGCTGCCATTTTTCTGATCCCAATTCCAAAGACCTAATTCTAAGAGACAGGCTTGAGAGTTCTTATGTGCAGTTAGACATGGGCAACTCTGTAGATCAGGGTTTGCAGAAATGACAAGTTCTCCATAAACTAGCAAAAAGTGGGGCACTAAGCCCTTATTATACACTGACTGAATAAAAAGTATTTGAAACTTTAAAAACAGTTCCCACCCTAGTACTTCCAGATGTTTTCAGACCTTTCCATCTGTTTGCCCAAGAAACAAAAGACATTGCAAACGAGGTATTAAACCAAACTTTGGGTCCATGCAAATGTCCTGTGGCATACCTGTCCAAACAATCGGAACATGTAGTCAAAGGACAACCCACCTGTCTAAAAGCTGTGGTGGCTACTGCTATTCTAGTGAAAGAAACAGACAACTAGCTCTGGGTCAGGATTTTTGTAGCCATAGCACCTTACAGAGTTGAGGCCTTCCTCCCAGGAACACCAGAACACTGGCTGTCTAAGGCTGTGTGTCCTAGTACCAGGCCTTACTCCCAGATCACCCTCAATTTCAGTTTGAGAAGTTGATCACCATCAATCCTGATGCCCTCTGGCCTGATGATGACCTGCAAGTGCTCATTCATGACTGTCTTGAGTTGACCACAATGGTCCAGGGGATCAGCTCAGCCCTAACAAACACCCCTCTGAAAGATCCCAATGCAGTGTTCTACCTGGAGAGGATGTAATTACTTGCTAGTTTTTATAGATACCCTATCTGGGTAGGTAGAAACATTCATCATCCAAACTGAAACTGTTCAAATAGCAGCTAAAAGTCTTCTCCAGGAACTGGTCCCACAATTTTGTCTCCTCTTAGCAAAAGGGTCTAACAATGGCCTGGGTTTTGTAGCAAATACCTCACAACTAATATCTAAAGCTTTAGGTATAGCTTGGGAACGTCATTGTACATGTGGATCTCAGTGTCCTGGGGAGGTAGAAAGAATGAACATAGTACTAAAAGAAACCCTAATAGATTTTCATTAAAGTCCACCAATGGGTTCATAGACATACTTTCTTTGCTCTGGGCCCACTGCATGACATATAGAGAGGGATTTACTGCTCTGAGATTATGTTTGAAAGACCTCCCCGACTGCTTCCCTTTCTCAGAGACCAACAGTTGACGAAACTCTCTAACCACTCCCTTCTCAAGTTATTGTAGGCCCTCTAATTCTCCATAAATGCTACTCACTGCCTTTTCTGAGAGATCCAGCCAGCCTTTGAGTCCACTACCAGTTTCCTCTTGTTTGAGCTCAGTGATGCTGTCTGTCTGGGTCTAGTGGGTAGCCAATGGGCACTGCAAAAAACTTGAAAAGGATTCTTCTCTCCTCCTACTGCTGTGAAGGTATCTGTCATTATACCTTGTATTCACTACAACAACCGGATACTGTCACCAATTGTGCTGTCTCCTGAACGGTGGGCCCATTAAAATTTAAGGTTTCAATTGGGTCCTTGTCACTTACACCCTCTGTACCTCTACCGCCTTCTGAGTCTTGCGCATTGCCTTTTGTGCATAAGTCCATGGTCTAACCCCGCCACCCTGAGGTGGTGTAGGGCCTGGACCTAGAACCGAGGGAGACAGATTCAGGGAAGGTGTTAGCTAGAGCGACTAGAGGCCAGCAACCCATACTTCACCTTTACCTTTGCTCATCAATGCCCACGTTAAGTGTCTGGTTGTATTGGAGAAAGGAAAGATGTGGGAGATTATCTTTTGAGACAGAAATGCAGAGTTTACAATTCTGTGCATGCTTTGCAGTTGATCCTCTTAGCTGTCAAGAACAATGGAGTTTCCACCATGAAGTATGGAGTTGTGAAACACAGGCTTCCTGGAAACACATGAATGAAAGTGTAGCTCCCTTTCAAGGAATGCACAATAGAAACATGTAATCCAATGGCCATAAATTTAAAAGTCTGAAATTTTCTTAGGAAAGATTCTGGCCTTTGGGAAACAGGAAGAACCTGGAGAATCAGAGTATGCACAGTGAGAGACCCAGGGGTAGATTTACTATCCAGAAGAAACGGACCCCCAGATTTCCAGAACTTTGGGTCCTAACAAAGATATCCTACCTGTGCCAAATGCCTGGACAACTTTTCCCTCCAAAGAAACTGTCTCAAAAGACACCAGGGCCAGAGACACCAGACCCACCTGCTGCTGTCCAGAAAGTTGGGAAATTCCAATCCCTATTTTTCACCCTTGACAAGTTACAACATGTAATCAATCATTTCTAGCCAGAAACTGACAAGGATTGCTGGTTATGCTTAGACACCTGGACCCTGAACTACACAGGATATAAATTAACTAGACTGTCGACCCCATTGACTGACTAAGCTCACTGTGGCTGGGGAAAGCCCAAATTAACATTAGAAGACATATAAAGTGCTGAAACTTACCGAATAGTTAAAATTTGAACCTAGGCTCTTCTCCTTATTCTCATGCCTGCTATTTCTGTCTTGTGTTTCAACTCAATCTTGGCAATAGCAGTATTACTGAGACTCTGAGACTGTTTGGTGGGCCTGATCTAATGGATTAGCTAAATATGCCTCTTCAGACGCATTCCAAACTGAGAAACCCCTTTTTCTGCATCTTAGTATATAAGATTAACAGTGGGGCCCTGCATCTTAAACTGTATGGTCAATTGTGTAAACCAAAGAGTTAATTAAGTCAAATTAATGGTGCTTAGGACCAAGCTCATCACTTTAGCGCAGAGCGAGTCCATGATTTGATTTACCATGAGCACTGTGGAATGTGGCAGGGAAAGATTCATTCATCTTTTCTCACTTGGAGACACTTTTGGTTTAACCTGAAACCGACTCTCCCCTGTTGGACCTCTGCCATGAAAAGTCCAGTGGGAAGACAAAAGAACCTGAGCCAGTTCTAAAAATTCAGGGTCAAAATGCCCCCAACTCATTGCATGCTTTGGCTTGCATTAAACTGCTTGCTTTACTTCCCTTTTAAACTTTCAACTAGGATATAAGTTTTCTGTGCTCTTTGCCTTTAGAAGTTCCCTGTAAAATGTATTCAAGAACTATTTCTCTCTGACCAGTCATTGGCAGATCAATATAGACTCTCCATTCAGACTTTGATCATGCTGAGTGTTCGTTGGGTCTCTACAACATGGTCCACCTCTTGGTAGTTTCTAGGTTTTTGGATAAAACCATGCATTCTATGTTGAACTGAAGGTTGGTGGTTACCTGTGTTGGTTTGAGTGAGAAATTTCTCCCATAGGATGGAGGACTTCAACATGTGATCATGAGTTGATGGTGCTTGCTTGTTTTCAGGAGGTTTAGGAGGTATGGCTTTAAGACAGATAGATGTACACCCGTAAGATTGAGCTCTGAGAGTTTCATCCAAAACACTTTCCAGTTTTCTCTCTCTGGCTTGTGTTTGAAAAAAATGCAAGTTCTCATCTTTCTGTTCCAGATTCCCAGGCCTGCTTCATGCTGCCAGGTTCATTGACACAATGGACTTCTGTCCTGTAGTCCCAAATAAACTCTACCTTCTAAAAGTTGCCTTGGCCACACTGTTTTATGAGAGAAAATAAAAAAAGAAGTAATTGATACATTCATCAGGACTGAAGACGGTGTCATTCATGTGACATCCCTGGTCTTCAGACCTTGATGTGTCAGCTTCTAATCCAGTCAATTTTTTCCTGAAATGGCTGGAAGATGTTTTTAAAATAATGAGAATAATGAGATTATATATGTGATCTTGGATAAGTAAAAAAATCTAAGATGAGATGTTTTACATGTGAATGGGTTTTAAAATGCTCTTTAAAAGTGCGGACTGGGCCTGGAGGTTGCTCCCAAGGCCGAGCTCCTGTCTTGGCACAGGAACCCATTTAGTGGAAGAAGAGAATCAAATTCATTTCTACAGTTTGACCACTGACCCCAGGATGTGCACGTACCCTCTGCCATGTACACACACAAGTTTTACCCTAACCTGAAGCAACACTGGCAACCATCCCCATGTGCACACAAAGGCTTTCCTCTGACCTCCAGTCTCTGCATGCTCACCCTTCATGAGCTCACAAAAGTTGACCTGTGACCCCTGGTGGGTGCATGCAGCCTCCCTTTGATGTGTGAACACAAGTTATTCTTTGACCTTGGGGAGGTGTACATACTACCTCTAAATAAATAATAAAATGTATTTACAAATCGGCAAGCAGTCGAAATGATTTGTTTCAACTGACTTCTTACTGAACTGAAAGCAAAATGAAAGCCACTTTTAGATTTCAAACAGCAACAACAAAACTCATCTGATGCCTTCTAAAGTAAAAGGTACTCCTTTTCCTTAGAGCCACACTCTGAAGGCATCTGGTAAAGCATGGAGCATGTCTTTCACTCTTCTGTGCAGGCCAGAGCTTCTTTAGAGGGACTGTTTCTTCCATGGGTCAACCCCTGCCTTTCACAGGTAGCACTTACACTACAAATTAGCCTTGATTGCCAACGTTTCATCCACAAAGTTACTTGGGCTTTAAAAAATGCTTTGGCCATGATATTGACTTGGTATAAAGCAGGGTTATGATATTGTTTCCCTAGAGTATTTGCCGCATCTGGAGACATGTCTTTTATTGCTGTTCCTAAGAAGTTGGTATTGGTATAGAATGGGTAAAGGCCTGAGATGTTGCTAAATATTGTATTGTATGTGATAGCCCACCCATAGAAGGTATTGTTGGGTCCTAAATGTCAATAGGAATAAGGTTAGTAAACTCAATTCTAGGGCCACATGCACAACACACACATATATGCATGTACACACATATGCATGCACTCACTTACGCAGGCTCATGTGCACATAAAAACAAAAAAAAGTCTCTTTACTTTGGATTACCTGCTCCAAATGCACAACATTAGAAACACACCTGGTGCTTAGCATGTGCTCTATAATGAGAATTATATGGATAGTGTTATGGACGAAGCTGGGCAGTTATGATGATGAGAGCAATCCCGTGCTTGCCATGCTTGTTTTTAATGCTCTGTTAAGAGAGTGGGCAGAATCCTTCTGATAGTTTCTGCTTGCTTTTTAGTTTTCCATCCTTGTTGGTGTCTCTCTGTGTGTTATTCCAATATTGATATTATAGCTGTTAAGAGTGGGCATGTCTTTGTTATAAATAATTTTGATCATCACGAATACCACAATTTCAATAGGTTTTCAGGAGAAATTTTGTCATCCGGTATTTCCAGAGCTACTTTCCTTGCTCAGCAGCTGTGTGTTTTACTTGAATATTCTGTGCCACCCTGGGTCAGAGTGCAGGATTCCTTCCATGGAATCGTGGGGTCACATATTAGGCTCTTTCCAGTTGAAAGGACTGGAATTATAAACACATAACTTGCTTGCTTGGCAATATCGTTGAAACTTATTTTTGTCACTTCACTGACTGCAGATATATAATTTTTTGAGGCAGAGTGTCATATAGTCCAAGGAAGCCTTGAACATGGTATGGAGTTGACCCTGGTCTTAAACCTTAATGCTCCACTTTTCTTTTTTTTTTTTTAAGATTTATTTATTTATTATATGTAAGTACACTGTAGCTGTCTTCAGACACTCCAGAAGAGGGCGTCAGATCTTGTTACAGATGGTTGTGAGCCACCATGTGGTTGCTGGGATTTGAACTCCGGACCTTCGGAAGAGCAGTTGCGTGCTCTTACCCACTGAGCCATCTCACCAGCCCAATGCTCCACTTTTCATATGCTAACATTACAGACATGGTGATGACTGGTTACCATTTTATAAACAATATCAAGACACAATGTTGCTATAGTGGCCAGACATGCAAACAGATCTTTGTAGCTCTAATTGGATGCTCCAAGCTGACTTTCTGATCTTCATATTCCTGGGGTTGGGTGCACACCTAGTGACCCATTGTCTGTCTTGTTTCTTTTGTTTTGTTATATTTTTTCCAACATATTATTTTTATTGATTATTTGGGAATTTCACATCATGCACCCTGATCACACTCATTTCCTAGTCCTGCCAGGTCTGTTCCCCTATCCTGTGACAACCTTCCCACCAAAAAAAAACAAAAAAACAAAAAAACAAAAAAACAAAAAAAAACCCAAAATAAAAAAAAATTATAATTTGTGTCATCTATATACTCACGGGAACATGGTCAAACTTCCAGTGACCATCCATCCCCTTAAATACAACAGAGCTCTTCCCTTCCTTCACCCCTGCTGGAGGTCATCAATTGTGGAGAGCTACACTTCAGCATCCTTATTACCTCTTTGAAGAATTCTCTTCAATAGCTTCTTGTTTAGGCTACTTTAGGTAGGCGTTGGAGGGTAGGGATTGTCACAGAAGCCTTCTATCTTTCTCTCAACTACGCCTCTGCATCCATTGATATCACTGCAAACTATTCAGTGCTTCCTTGCTCTTTATATTCATCAGGAACATGGATTATGGTTTCCACATGGTTTCTGGAAGCACAGACCAAGAATGGTGTGGTCCCTGACTGTAGTAGGCCCATGGACCTAGGCAAGGCTCTTGAAACATCCCTGATCATAGACATCACCATGGCCTCAGTGGGTGGTGCAGGCTATTCACATCACTATGGAACTCAGTGGCAGCATGTCTCATGAACATTAATATGGCTTCAGGCTGGAGCACAGACCAAGAATATTCATGTGGCCTTTGGTGGTAACACAGCCGTGGACATTGTTTTAGTGTCTCCTTGCTGTGAAGTGACACCATGACCAAGGCAACTCTTATAAAGGACAACATTTGTTTGCAGCTGGATTATTGGTTCTGAGGTTTAGTCCATTATCATCATGGCACGAAGCATGACAGCATCTAAGCAGGCATAATTCTGGAGGAGCTGAGAATTCCACATCTTGTTCAGAAGGCAAGTAGGTGAAGACTGCCTTTCAGGCTATTAGGAGGAAGCTCTCTCAAAGCCTACCCACACAGTGACACACTTCTTCCAACAAGGCCAAACATACTTCAACAAGGCCATATCTCCTAATAGTGCCACTCCTTAGGCCAAGCATATTTAAACTACCACAGACATCAACACAGATCCCAGCCACAGTAGAATTTTCAGTTATTTTTGAGACAAGATTCAGACCCAACTGGCACAGAACTTACCATTTAGCCCAGGTTGGCCCCAAGATCTCTATCCTCCTGCTTCACCCTCCTGACTTCTGGTATTATAGGCATGTGTCATGAAGCCTGTCTGATTTTTTAGTTTTAAACCAGGACTTTTTTTTTTTTTATAGAAGAAGGTTTTCATTGCTTGTTGTCATGCAAAATTTCATGTCAAGAAAGGCTTTTGACTATCAACATGGAAACATTTTCAAAATGGCTGTACATAAGAGCTGAATATATCACTCCAATATGCTCTTGAATGACTAGGCTTGAGCGTCAGCAGTTGCTTGGCCAAATGCCTGGGTGATTTTCTATTGCATTATTCCACTGAACATGCAAAAGCTCATTCAATGAATCCCACCTCCTCTCCCTATTGCGATCTTTATTCCTTGATCATTCCTGAGAAAGCGACATGTGATTGTCTTCAGATCATTTTGAATGAGAGAAGTAATAATATTGATAATAAAATCCAAATTCAGAGAAGACATGTACTTGATTCAGCAGCCAGAGTATTTGTGCACAGTGTTAAAGGTGTACTAAGGATGTATTAATCTTATTTCCCCCTTTCATTTTACATGAAAGCTGTCATTATTGGGATAAGAATAAAATGAACATTAAGTATGATAAATGATAAGTGCCCACGAGAGTCAATACACTACTCCAAGAGAGCGTTGCTAATCAGCCAGTGCAGCAGGCTAATGCACCATGCAAGCAAGCACCTTTGAGAGATGCTAAATCTGTAACTTAGGGAGCTTAGCATTTAGCTTGGAGCTGCTTTTGGCTTAAGGTGAAACAAAGGGTACAGTCATGTGTGGACCACAGTAGGAAATCCTGTTTTGGATGATGCCCTCAAAATACCACGTAAAACACAAAATGGCACCTATATTTCTAACAGACCTCAGTGTATACATGAGGAGGGAGGGACCTGGGAGGTTAAAGTGGTGGTGGGGGGGGTGGAGAGTAGAAGGGAGAGGGAAACCTGATCTGGTATTGAGTGAGGGAAAAGGACTGAAGTCCTCAGGGCCAGCAGAAAGAATGGAAACAGGCAGCCATGGGAGGTAAGAGGTTGAGGGGACACTCCTCAATGCACCAAAGACCTGGGAGGTCAGAGACTCTCAGGACTCAAATGGAGGGACCTTGGATGAAGTGACTGACAGTAGAGAAGACAGGGCATCAAATGAGGGGGGCATCCCACAGTCACAGCTCTGACACATAATTGTTTCTGTCTGAAAGAATTACAGGGATGGAAATGGAGGAGACGAGGAAAAGAAGGTCCAGTGACAGGCCCAAAGGGGGATCCAGCTCAAGGGGAGGTCCCAAGGCCTGATACTATTACTGAGGCTATGGAACACTCACAAAAAGGGACCTATCATGACTGCCCTCCAAAAGACCCAACAAACAGCTGAAAGAGTCAGAGGCAGATATTTGTACCCAACCAATGGACAGAAGCAGCTGACCCCTGTTGTTGAATTAGGGAAAGACTGAAAGGAGCTGAGAAGGGCAACCCTGTAAGAGGACCAGCAGTCTCAATTAATCTGGATCCCCAAGATCTTTCAAACACTGGATCACCAAACAGGCAGCATACACAAGCTGATATGAGGCTGCCAACATGCATCCAGCAGAGGACTGCCAGGTCTGTGTTCATTCAGAAGTGATGTACCTAACCCTCAAGAGACTAGAGGCCCCAGGGAATTTAGAGTTCAGGTGGCTTGGGTGGGTGGGGCGGTTAGGATGAGGGCATCCATGTGGGGACAGAGTGGGGGAGATATGAGATGCAGAGCAGTAGGAGGGTGGATGGGAGATAAAATATAGAGTGTAAAAATTAAATTAATTAAAAAAATAACCAAATTTGAGAGTGTTCTACACTGATTTTTATGATGGTGAAAGGAAGAGAAGCTCCCAGTTTGAAAGCTCTGTCTTGTTTAATGAACATGATGAACACAAATTTTAAAAAGCAAGGGCTGAAGTGGTGGGTGTCTACTATAATCTAAGACATAATTTTTAAAATACGAGTCTTAATTATTAATGGAGAAGTCATTCTCTCTGCGTTTAATGATCTCAAGACCTCTTACACAGCTTTGCTAACTGTCAGACCATGCCTGTCCTCTGTATTCCAGTTAGCAAGATAATAGACAAGGAGAAAGTTGTTCATATTGTATCTGAACCCCAAAGCATTTCTATTGCCTTTAAGAGACAAGTGTAAGAGCTTGCAACTGACTTATGTAGACACATGGCTGACTGGCTGCACTTGGGTTGATAGAGGATCTGTTGGTTGTAACAATGCTACTACTGGTTCTTGGGGTGAACAATGCTTCCTGTTGACATCAGTCATCTTGGCTCTTCTGATGTTTTAGAGACGTCTGCTACACTGTCTTTCCATGTGGCTGAAGAGTTGTTTAGCATATATTGAGCATGCTCTACATGCTGAGATCACATGATAAAACAAAACAGAAGAGTCATACCCATCTCAAAATTCTATCTTTTGCCTGACAGTTCTGGGAGGCGTTGGAGCTGTTGAAAGGGGAAGAATGGCCTTAGAAAGCAGCCATTCTCTCAGTCTTTCCTACTAGCCAGTACTGTGAACCTCTATTCTCATCACCCTGGCCCCAACCCAGAGAGGACTTTCTGGTGTGTGAATAGTGGTAGAGAATAACAAGAAAATGGAAGGGGAAAGAAATACCTAAATCATGGCTGAGGTAAGTTTGTAAGGATGATACTGTGTAGACTAAACCATAAAGGACTTCTTATGACTTTGAATACCATATGTTGTCTAGGTAGGAAGCCAGAACTGCGTGGTGGTGGCCAGCAGGATTTACCTTAGTTCAGATCATCACTGTGCTCTTCCTTAAATTTGTACTGATAATAGACATGTAATAGTACTTCTTTTATGTCATTTATTCCCATGAATTGTCATTGAGCAGAAATTTACCCTAGAGGTCTACTCTTGTCTTTGGATCCAAGAATGTATAAACAAAGACAATAAACACATGGTCCCTTTACTCAACAATGGCAAACAATTTATTTAATTTTTCTCTTCTTTCCCCTTCCTTCCTTCTTTCCCCTTCATCCTCTCTTCTGTCTCTGACTTATTCCTTCCTTCCTCCTTCTCTCTCTCTCTCTCTTTCTTCCCTTCCTCCCCCTCTCTTTCTTTCTACCCTTCCTTCCTTTTTCCTTCATTCTTTTACTTCTTTCTTTCTTCCTTTCTTCCTGTCTCTCTCTCTTTCTTCCTTTCTTTCTTTCTTTCTTTCTTTCTTTCTTTCTTTCTTTCTTTCATTCCTTCTTTCTTTCCTTCCTTCTTTCTTTCCTTCCTTCCTCCTTTCCTTCCTTCTTTTACTTCAAGCTACTTACCTTCTTTTATTCCCTCCTTTCTCTTTCCTGCTTTCATTTCTTTCTCCTTTCCTCCTCTTTCTTTCTTTCCTTCTTTCTTCCCTCCTTCCTTTCTTCTTTCTTTCTCTCTCTTTCTTTCTTTCTTCCTTTCTTCCTTCCTTCCTTCCTTCCTCCCCTCCCTCCTTCCTTTCTTCTTTCTTTCCCCTTCCTTCCTTCCTTCCTTCCTTTCTTTCTTTCTTTCTTTCTTTCTTTCTTTCTTTCTTTCTTTCTTTCTTTCTTTCTTTCTTTCTTTCTTTCTTTCCTTTCTTCCTTTCTTCTATCTTCCTTTCTTTCCATCTGTCTTTCTGTCTTTCAACAGAGTACTGTGTATCCCAGGAAAACCTTGAACTTGCTCTATGGCCAATTTGAACAATTTCTACAACTTCTGATGTTCTGGCATCATAAGCAAGTACCCCTACACCTTTATCTAGTTACATCCTTTTGAAGTGAGCTGAAGTTGCTGTACCACGGTGGTATAACTAAAAGTAACAAATAAATGCTATCATTCTGTGTGTTTAAGCAACAAAAGTTGAGGCTACTTAGAAGATAATTGTCAGATGAGTGGTATCTGATGGGAGAGTTTAAACAGTTCCCCCAAACTGAGTATTCTGGGGAAAGCATGGTGCCTGTCTGTTCAAATTCACTTGCTGAAATAAGATGATGCCAGCTCTTTGTCCAGGTGAGAGGAGAGAACCCTGTCCAGCCAGGTCTGTCCGGGGCTGAGCAAGATGGCAAGTGAAAAAACACACTGACCCGGGAGTATTGTCAAAGCAGGAACTCATTTTATTAAGTCAGCCTCTTGCTTATATAGGGTTGAGGGAGGAGATAGGGATTGTTGCTAGGATGAGGTGACATAAGAGGTGGGGAAGGGTGACAGAGGGCATGGAGTGACTGACAGGACCAATGAAGTTATTTTTCATCAGCAGTAGCTAGGCAAAGGTGGGCTTAAGCAGGTCATGTTGAGTTACTCTAGTATGGAAGTGAGCAAGGTAGGTCCCTGGACTTGAACCAGGATCAGGTCTTTCCATTAGAATATAGAATTTAGGCCCAACAAGATGGGAGAGCAGAGGACTTCTGAGTGGCACACATGGATCATAACATCTGTGGAAAGAGGCGTGCTCCTAACTTAAGCAGCTGGGACTGTTTTTTGAGACTCCAGCAGCCTCAATCCAATTGCATTTCAATTCTATTACTCAAACAGGGACGAGAACACACATTTGTCTTTACTGTATTTTCCATCTTCACAGAATGCCTTCTAGACTGAATGAGAACATAAAGGAAATGATTTTGAATTCTTGCAAGAAAAATACTATTTGCATTCGAGGAAAAACTGTAAAATCTTACATCCAATTTATATATTGTTTTTGCTAAATAAAAGAGAAAGAATAGCTTGAATTTCATCCTGCTGTTTTGGTAAAAATCTCTGAATTTGTCTTCCTGAATTGTTCTCTATGCATTAGATAAAAAGTCATTGTCCTTAGCAAAGTAGCTTGGCAGCCATTTATTTCAATACCTAGAATTTAAGCCTCTCGTTAGTGTATTTACATATAACTGAGAAAGTGGCAAGAGGATTCTAAAATTTATAAATAAAAGTGAGTTAAGTGCACAAGGCAGCTCCTTACGCCTCCATCCTTTCTGCCCCAATGTTCTGTAACAGGAACTGAGTCCTCTCTAACTTGAACTTCAGGAATTGTACCAGAGGAGAGTATAGATGATCTTCTTTCAAGTGTGTCTTTTCCTTGGCCTCTCTTGACAGACAAATCCACCACGTTCATTATCACTCAGCTGAACTTGAGGAGCTCAGCTTGGGGTTGGGAGTGGAAACTTCTGTACCCTCAGTTCACCTGCTTCTGCTGCTTACAACCAGTTGAGGTCACACAAATCAAAATCTGCATTATAACCATAACAGTGACCCATTAAACGTTTCATTTCCTCTGAAATGCCCTTTTGCAAATATTTTCAGAAAATCAGGCATTGACCTTGTATCTTCCTATATCTGATCTCTTATCCTCTTAAATACATATAGAACAAAATGGCAACAAATTTTTGTATATGCTTACAAACTTACAAACATTTCTGTGAGGTTTCACTGTTCATATCACATTTTCCTATATTTGTGCTTTGTTTCCTATATTTGTGCTTGTGTGTCATATTTGTTGATATATTCTGTGCTTCTACATCATTGTAATTGTATACATTTCCTTGGTGACCAAGGTGACAGCTCTATAAACAATTTATAATCAATTGGCTTTATATTCAATTCTAGACCCTGTGATGACTTCATTTTTAAAATTAAAAGTATTTTAAAGAGCTGAGCAAAAAATCCAAATCAAACAAAAACAAACAAAAACAAAGAAACAAACAACTCACAAACATCTGTAGACTTAATTCACCCCAGAGCTCTGGGAAGCAGGAAATGCAGGCATTTGTTATATCCACAGAACAAACCAACCCTGACACAAGAGACAAAAACAAAGCAGAGCAACTGATAGAAGAGAAATGGGTGTTTCTGATGGAAGGCAGAGTAGAGGCAGGACTGAGGGTTTGCTCTTAGGGATGCACAGTGGCAGTGCCTTATCTGGTCCTCATCAGAGAGACTCCCTCTGGCAGCAGATGGGACCAAACGTGGAGACCCACATCCAGACAAGATGTGAGAGGCAGGCTGAATTGGGTGCCATCATCAAATCCCTCTTCTCAGAGCTCCCTCAAAAGAGGAGACAGCAAGACTGTGAGAACCAGAGGGGATGGGAGACACCAGGAGAACATTACCCTCTGAATCAACTAAGCAAGGTGCATGTGAGCTCACAGAGGCTGGAGCAACAAGCACAGGCCCTGCACTCTCTCCTTTGCCTGTGTATTAGATCTGTTAGCTTAGTATTTCTATGGGATTCCTGAGTATATAAACAAGTGGATCTCCGGCTCTTTTTCTGGCTCTTGGGACTCATTTCCTCCCGAGGAAGAGGAGGTTTTGCTTCGTCTTGATATAGTAGGTTGTTATCTCATAGAAGCTTTTTCCTGTCTGATAAAGGACAGAAAGGAGTAGATCTAGCAGGGAAGGAAGGTTGGTTGGGAGGAACTGGGAGGAATAGAGTGAGGGGAAGCTGCAATCAGGATATTGTTTGAGTAACAAACTTACTTTCAATAAAAAATAAATAAATGTTTTAAATAGAAAATAAAAGTTGAGCAGAGAGCTTTGGCTGTGTCCACAGTACTTTTACTGTTTGGAGAAGATATTAACAAAGCACAAATAGCAAATTGGTTATTTCAAAGTAGAAAAATAAAACAACAACAAAAAACCCACACAAATCCAATAGATAAATAACTGGTTGGTCAACGTCATATTACAGTAGAGAACTTCATCACCATGCCAGTTGAAGCTGGCTTTCTTGGGGAATTTGGCTTTTATTTGTAACTCTGACTGCCTTGTAAGCCTTTAGACAGCTTAGCTTCATCTTGCCATTGAACTTTAGCAAAATTATTCCTTTACTCTTAAGTTCCATATCCTGAGTTTTGGAGCTTAATCTGAAGCAATGGCCTCACAAAGTTTTAAATTAACAATTATATTTCAAAATACACATCAGAGGTAAACAAAAACTTACTAGAAAATATAATCGGTGAATTTTTTTTTCATCTAACTTTGGAAAATGGGATGGTCTAAGTATAAAATACTGTATATAAAATTTCAAAATGTTTTCCTATCTCTTGGTTGTTTTTGTAACAAATTAATACATGTGTATTTCATAGTAATATCTACACATAGCAGTGTTACTATATTCTGTTCTAATAAACTTCTCTTGACCACGGTCCTCCTCCACTACAAATATTTTCCATAGATTTAATGTTTACAACATATTCACACTCAAGTATGAAGGAACTACTGAGATTTCGTACATGTGGCTCTGACTGGAAACAGTTTAAAATACTACAAGTTTTCATATCTACATAGAAATAATTACACATAGATACTAAAGTCAAGGTAAAATTAAATTATCCCTTGAAGAAAATACAGGAATGATTAGGCAATATATACCTGGATACTGGAACCACAACCATAAAATAAAATAAAATAAAATAAAATAAAATAAAATAAAATAAAATAAAATAAAATAAAACAAAAATGTATAAGTGAATCTAAAAGGACAGTTGAGAAAATGGGAATGCAAGCCAGCAGGAAATAGATACAAACGTATGCCTGATGAAAGGCAGGCATGAAACCACAGAGAGCATCTTATAGGAGAGTAATGAAAGAAAACAAGCCAAAGTGAAAAAATGGGTAAAATATTTGGTAGAAACACAGCAAGAACTTCTTGTTTAAGGGTGGGATGCTTTGAATGAGAATGTCCCCCAGGGTGCCTGAACTCTTGGTTTCCAGTTGGTGTCACTCTTTGGAGTAGCTATGGAATCTTGAGGAGGTGAGGCCTCACTGGAGGAAGTGAGTCACTGGGCATGGGTTTTAAGGCTTCATAACCTCACCCTACTTTCTCTTTCTTCCTCTGCTCCCTTTGTATAGGTGACCTGTGATCAGCCAGCTTCCTACTTCTGCTGCCACACCATGCTATGCCTTCCCCATCATTTGGACGCCATCCCTCTGTAAATGTTAGCTAAGGTAGACCAGTTCTCCCTTATGGTGTTTCTGTTCGTTGCTATTTCATCGCAGCAACAAAAGTTAATAATGCAAGTAATAAAAAGATAGAGGCACGGATAACTGCTTTCTGTGAGGAACAAGACAGTAAATACCCAGGTTTGGTGTTCCTCTCATGTAATCTCTGTTTTCATTGAGTTAATGAGATTGGAAAATATTTTTAATATAATTTTGTGTGTAGTGCATGTGTATGTGCACTTGTATGTGTGGGGTGCATGCATATGTTTTGTGTGGAAGCCAGAGGTGGAAGTTGGTTGTCTTCTTCTGTTGCTCTCCATGTCGGTTTTGAGACAGTGTCTCTCATTGAGATTATAGATCTCTAGTTGGATAGACTGGCTGTACATGAGCTCAGGCATTGCTTCTACCTCCCCAACTGTAAGGCTATAGGCAAATGCAAACCCTCCATGCCAAGTTTTAAGTAAAACACTGTTGCAGGAAATATTAAAAAGAATGGCAAGTTCCCATGCTATGCCAGGCACTGGCAGGCCACATGGCTCCAGTGGGTTGTTCTCATCTCAGCAAATTCTCTTGCTGGGAGCTCCTGAGTTCCTTTGACAGGTCAAAGGCACGTCAGTCCCAATGCAATGACCGCCCACTTCACGGTTAGCTATCACATTTCCAGTAACTCAGTAAAATCAGAAAACTCTAGATGCTTACAATTAATCAATTAGATTTATATATCAGTAAATTCTCAACACACAAGTAGCCCACATAATAAATTCAAGAGCAATTGATAACGGTACAAGCTGCCCACCGAGATTAGACAAGTTACCCCAATTATTCTATCCCTATATGATATTATAGTACCTGTGGTTCTTTGAAAGCATGCAGAATCTGAATTATCCTATTTTTTCTCCATTTTGTTTGTGTTTTCCCTGGCTCCTCCATTTCAGTTTCAGTCTCTGCAACTCCTCACTCCGCCACCCTTTTCCCTGTTCAACGACAGGCTTCCTGCTGCACTGATATTTAAATTAATTGGACAGGGAAAATCCTGCCACAAAACACAAGGATCTGAACTCAGTGTCCCACAGTTGCATGACAGGTACTTTACTCACTCAACCACATACCAAGAATTTAAAATTTTTATTTGAACTTATGAAGATGGGAATATTAGCATATTCCTATAATCCATGTGCTCAGGAAGCTCATACAGGAGAATTGCCCTGAGTGCGAGGCCAGTATGATTGATAGTTTTATGTCAGCTAGAACCATTTGGCACAAGGAAACTGCAGTTAGAAAGCTACCTTCATGAAACTGACTGCAGGAACATTGGTGGAACATTGTTTGGTCTATGATTGATGAGAAGGGGTCCAGTCTACTGAGTGGTGTCACAGTTGGGCAGGTGGTGCCAGGCTCTGTAAGGAAAGTAGGCTGAGCAAGCTATGGAGAACAAGGCAAGGAGCAGCATTTCTCATGGCCTCTGACTCAGTTCCTGCCTCTGGGTTCCTGCCTTGGCTTCCTGGATGATGGTTTGTGTCTACAAATAAGGTTTGAAATTAACCCTTTCCCCCTTTGTTGGTTTTGATCATGGTGTTTCATCACATCATTAGAAACCTAACTAAGACAGTCAACATGGAACATTTAGAAAGAAACAGGCCATCCAGAGCTATATAATAAGATCCTGATTCAAGATTTTTTTTCTTTTTAATTTTGTAGATTGTGCAAAAGCTGGTTGTACTAATTTGACCTGGAAGTCTGTATTTGCTGACCTCAAGTACAGGCTCCAAACACAGCAACAAAAAAGCATCCCCCCCTACCCCATCTACTTAGGATTAACAACATCTGTGCCCTTTTTATGTATCTATGCTTCCATTTTTCAATATCTGCACAGTCTAGTAAATCCCAAGCCAAGATATGTAATTAAAGTAGATCTGAGTAGGTAATGCCCAGAGATGCTCAGGGGAAGCAAAATCATCATTTCTGAAGAATGGACTCTCATAAAGTTTACAATAGCCAAGGAGGAACTCAAAATGAATATTTTAAAATATGAAGGAAACCACCACTGAGAGCTTATATTGGTATCAGTTATTTAAAACATTAGAAGAGATATGCAAAGCAAAGAGCCAAACAAATAAAAAACAAACAAACAAACAAACAAACAACAGAACTCCAGCAGTTAGTGGAGAGCAGGCCAGTGAGATAGCTCACTCGGGAAAGGATCTCCTGCAAAGGCCTGACAACCTGAGCTTGATCTTCAGAGCCCATGGAGGAGACAAAGAAGTGATTCCTAGAAGGTGCTCCATGATCTTTACACGTGTGCCATGATGTGCTGAACACACACACACACACACACACACACACACACACACACACACACACACGCATGCACGCACGCATGCACACATGCACACACACACATTAAATGATGTATAAAACTAAAAACATAAAGATTAGCAAGCAAATTTAGAAATCCCAAGGCATGATTTTTATGAGCATGTGGGCACAGATGCATGTGTATGTGAGATCCAAGCACCATCTTGCGTATCAGCCTCAGGAACACCATCCATCCATCTTTGAGACAGTCATTCATTGGCCTGGAGCTCACCCACTAGGAAAGCTGAACATTGGGACTCAGGGATCCTTAGTCTCTGTCTCTTATCTTTGACCCATGCTGGGGCAGGTTTTGAGGACCAAACTCATGTCTTCTTGCTTTCAAATCAAGAATTTTGCCAAATAGTTATCTCTCTAACCCCCTGAGACATAATTTCTGATAATATTTCAATAATTTAAATTAGAAATTTAATGAATGGATTAAGGCCCATGCATATATAGTTATTTAGAAGAAAGAAGGCTTAGAATTGAACACACAGAGGAAAAGATGGGAAGTATACAACACTAATGATAAGGTGTGATATGGAATGAGATGGATTCTATTTTACTCTTTATTAGATCATATTTTCAGAACATGAAGAACAGTGGAGGGCATGAGAAGAATTAGATAAGTGCTGAAGTAGTCAGATTTCACGTCCATTTGTTTTAAGTATCTATAGTATATATGTTGAGATAATGTCTCATGTAGCCTAGATTAGCTTTGAACTCTCCATAGAGCTGAGGGATCTCCTCACTGATCCTCCTGCCTATGAGTCCTAGTTTCAGGGATTACAGGTGTGTTCTCTCACTCCAGCTAAGTAGTTAGAACATATCATATATTTAGAATAGGTAGAAATTTCAACTAACTTAAAGTTATATACTTGAACACTACAGAAATTTAAGGCATGGCACATCAGATCTCAAAGAAAAGAAAATACAATTTATCTAGAAAGGAATAAAAGTTGGTTGACAATATAGTTAAAGCGTATAAATCCATAATATCCCAAAGCACTGAGAATAGAAATCTGGTTGGCATAGAGCTGTGTTCTATTTGCTTTAAAACAGAGGAGTAAAATAAAGATATTTTCATGAGAAGGAGAAAAAAAATCATGCAATAGACCCTTCCTAAAGTCTGTGCATTTCTTTTTGAAACCAGCTTTGATTCTATTGTCTTCATGGTTGATCAGAACTCATGGCAAGCCTCCTTCCAGTCCTGATTTTACAGAGTCTTTTCACTCCCAGCTTGAAGTGTGCACTTCCACCAGGAGGAAAGTGGTCTCAGTGGAAGACCATGTGAAGTCATGTATTCACACACACACACACACACACACACGTGAAGAAATTCAAAATAAGTTCACTGTGAGGAAAAAGAAAAAAAAGGAATGTTGATTTAGAATACTAAATAAAAACCTGGAAAGAAGGAAAGGGCATTATTCTGGGAAAGGTTAGACAAGACTTGATAAGACTGCCAATCAAACACACCCTAACCAGAAGCAATGCAGAGCAAAGATACCATGCAGAGCCCCAAACTGGCAGATGCTTTCAGGGACACAGCAAGTAAGAATCTTAGGAAAGTTATGTGGCTTCAAAGGTATTGAACCACCAACACAACTCCTTTATGCTTGCCTGTCAACATGTGCAGGGCTTCACAGTGTGAGTTCCAAATAAAAGGAAAGGACAGGCAGGGACAGGGTCCCATTTCATTCTGTAAAAAGAGATATTACCTTATGTTCAGGTAGCCAAAGAGCTAAAGGGACATTTTATGGTGCTATCTACATACACTGATTCCAGTTTTCTTTGCCATAAGTGCACACTGCTTAAATCACTCCAGAGATAAGAGCTTCTCTGTTACCTGATGTCAACAGTGTGTCATTAACACTTTGTAAAGATTTCTTTTTTCTTTGGGGCTAGAGTGGTGGCCCAGCAGTTAACCATTGCTGCTTTTCAAGAGAACCTGTTTCCAGTATCCAAGTCAGGTACCTCACAATAAATAGCCTTTAACTGGAGCTCCAGGGGATCTGCCACACCCTTGTGGTCTTTGTAGGCAACAGGACACAGATGGCATATTTCATACAGACATATAACAAAAGTAAAATTTATTCTTTTGAAAAATGATCTTTTCTCAATTCCTTTACTGTTTTATAGAGTTCTTCTCACCTCTCACAGAGGGGAAATTTTGATTTTTATGTCGTCATTTACTTCTCAATTATCAACCTTAAACTTTAAGTTAACTAATGTTTCATAAAAATGAATCCCCAATTCAACAAATCATAAATTAACTGACCATGGAGTTAATCAAATAGTATAAAAATTTAAGTTGGAATCAAATGTAACAACTTAAAAATTAAATTGGAAAATAAATAAGGCAAATAGAAACATGAAATTAAAGGTTAGGAATAATCTGAAATATATTAACAATAACATTTAACAAAAATTAACTAAACCTGCTAGTTAAAGAACAAATTAAATTGTGGGGGAGAGATGGTGTACATGGCTGGTCTATCAGATGTCCATAGTGAATGGCCTTAAAATTAGGGCTGGAAAGATGGGGCAGAAAGGATAGAGAGACAGTCCAGCAATTAGGAGCACTGGATGCTCTTTTGGAAGACCTGGATTAGGTTCTCAGCACAACTATCCATAACTCCAGTTCCAGGACATGTGATGTCTCTTCTGACCTCTACATGTATCAAGCACATATACAGTGCTCTGACAAAAGTTCAGTTGAAACCCCCATATAGACCTCTATCTCTGAATTTATGAGATTGCAGCTATCTATGACCACATCCATCTCTCAAAGTAGAATCCACATAATATGTATAATAAATTTCTGTTAACATCCAAAATATTTGCAAAATTTACCACATTCAAGACATGAAACAAACAATATTTAAAAATATATAATCTCATATTTCCTGTATTTTCTAACCAAATAGGTTCAAGCTAGAGTTCAGTAACAAACATGTAACTAACCTTTTTCCTTATTTGCAATACAACTATGAGCATTTTAAAGTGCCTTGCCAGACTCTCTTGCAGCTATCATCCTAATGGAATGATCATGAGCACTACTCTGAATCTCAAATTTAAAACTGACCTGGGGAGAGAGGCAGAACACAAGGGTTGTTTCTATACACTTTCTAGCAAAATTGTTCTTGCTAACTTAACATTCCATGAGTAACATGTATAGATGCTATCATTGCTTGCATACATTAGGGAATGGTGTCAACAGCACTTTATACTCTTTAACTCTTTGTTTCCCTTAAGCCAATCTACTGCCTTGAGTCAGTGAAGTCACATCTTATGGTTGTTGGTCTTGTTTTACTTGGGGATTTCTTAGTCTCCTTTACATCTCGTTATCTTTTTTTTATTGGGTATTTATTTCATTTACATTTCCAATGCTATCCCAAAAGTCCCCCCCCCACACCCACTCCCCCCCACTCCCACTTCTTGGCCCTGGCTTTCCCCTGTACTGAGGCATATAAAGTCTGCATGACCAATGGGCCTCTCTTTCCACTGATGGCCAACTAGGCCATCTTCTGATACATATGCAGCTAGAGACAGGAACCCTGGGGGGGGGGGGTACTGGTTAGTTCATATTGTTGTTCCACCTATAGGATTGCAGATCCCCCCAGCTCCCTGGTTACTTCCTCTAGCTCCTCCATTGGGGGCCCTGTGATCTATCCAATAGCTGACTGTGAGTATCCCTTCTGTGTTTGCTAGGCCCCAGCATAGTCTCACAAGAGAAAGCTATATCAGGGTCCTTTCAGCACAATCTTGCTGGTTTATGCAATGATGTCAGCGTTTGGAAGCTGATTATGGGATGGATCCCTGATATGGCAGTCTCTAGATGGTCCATCCTTTCGTCTCAGCTCCAAACTCTGTCTCTGTAGCTCCTTCCATGGGTGACTTGCTCCCAATTCCAAGAAGGGGAAAAGTGTCCACACCTTGGTCTTTGTTCTTTCTGAGCTTCATGTGTTTCGCAAATTGTATCTTATATCTTGGGCATTCTAAGTTTCTGGGCTAATATTCACTTATCAGTGAGTACATATCATGTGAGTTCTTTTGTGATTGAGTTATCTCACTCATGATGATGCTCTCCAGGTCCATCCATTTGCCTAGGAATTTCATAAATTCATTCTTTTTAATAGCTGAGTAGTACTCCATTGTGTAAATATACCACACTTTCTGTATCCATTCCTCTGTTGAGGGGCATCTGGGTTCTTTCCAGCTTCTGGCTATTATAAATAAGGCTGCTATGAACATAGTGGAGCATGTGTCCTTCTTACCAGTTGGAACATCTTCTGGATATATGCCCAGGAGAGGTATTGCTGGATCCTCTGATAGTACTATGTCCAATTTTTTGAGGAACCGCCAGGCTGATTTCCAGAGTGGTTGTACAAGCTTGCAATCCCACCAACAATGGAGGAGTGTTCCTCTTTCTCCACATCCTTGCCAGCATCTGCTGTCACCTGAATTTTTGATCTTAGCCATTCTGACTGGTGTGAGGTGGAATCTCGGGGTTGTTTTAATTTGCATTTCCCCGATGATTAAGGATGTTGAACATTTTAAAATAGATTTTATGTCCTGTATTGTCTCAGGCTTCCTCCTGCTCTCTTCTTTGAGGTATAATGTTCCATACAATCTCCCAACCATATGTGAGTAGTAATGTTCATCCCTGTGTGAGTTAAAGTTTAGATTTTGTTTCTTAGTTCCTCAACAGCTACCTTTAAAGTGCCTGATAGTTACACAACATTCAGTAGTACTAAAAATCTGAAAGATTTGAGCACATTGTGGTGTTGATTTTGCTTTAAATTTTGCTTTCATTGCTTGCATTTGAGATTATTCTTGCTTAATTTTTTTTTCAGAAAATTTCCAACCATTTGCCTTCTTTTGGATTCTCACTATTATTTTCTTTTGGACTATAAATTGTTTCACAAACATATATGTTTCTAGCCAACCAATCTATGGACAAAGGATATAATTAAAATGAACATGAGAATATTGCATTATTAAGCCAAATAATTAAAATGAAATATTTAATACATGTAATATAGAAACTCTGCATTTAAATAAAATATGTAGTCTCATGTATGTTAATAGAACAGGAAGCCAAAGATTATTGTACTAATTATTACAGTAAAGAAATAATTTAATAACAAAATAAAATTAAAAAATGACAAATGAAAGGACAATATTCTTTTACTTCATTATTTATAACAATGTATTTATCCACTTCTTTCCCTTTTCTTGCTCTGGTTTTAGAGCTCATCGCAAGTGCACAGGTGGCTGAGGAGAGCCTGCTTTCTAGCCCTAATTTTTTCTGGTCTCAGCAACAACAGTAGATGTGATGATGAGCTGCAGCTATAGAAAAAGAAAGTTAAAAATGATTCTTTGGGACATGAAGAACTGCATTTTTTAAGTGAAGAGATATTAAAAGTCATGTGCATATTTTATTCTAATGAAGTTGACAAACCCTAGGAAATTAATATATCCCTTTAAAGTTAGTATTTGGAAAGCTGGAGAAAGCTCAGTGGTTAAGAGCTCTTCCTGCTTCTGAAGAGGATGCAGATTTGCCTACCCCCTCACTTGGTGGTTTACAACCATCTGTTACTCCAATTTCCAGGCAGTGTGACTCCCTCTTCTGACCTCTGCAGGCACCAGACATTCACAGGATACACATACATACACATAGACATAAATGTAGGAAGAACATTCATGCCCATGAAATGAATTTTAAAAATGGATACTACTGATAAAAAATTCCTAAGAAGAAACAGCCTGGAAAGAGGATTCTATTTCCAAGTCTGTCTTCCTGTAGCCTGTCTGACCTAGTGAAGAACTCTTCTAGAAGACACTAGAGCCCCTGGCTTAGGATACCCAATTCTAGAATACCAGTGTGATGGTTTGTACATGCTTGGCTCAGGGAGTGGCACAATTAGGAGGTATTTCCTTATTGGAGTGGGTGTGTCACTGTGGGTGTGAGCTTATACCTCATCCTAGCTGCCTGGAAGTCAGTCTTCTCCTAGCTGCTTTTGGAACAAGAGGTAGAACTCTCAGCTCCTCCAGTCCCATGTCTGCTTAGATGATGATGATGGGCTGAATCTCTGATCCTGTAAGCCAGCCCCAATTAAATGCTGTTCTTTATAAGAGTAGCCCAGAAACTTAGGATACCCAAGATATAAGATACAATTTGCTAAACGCATAAAACTCAAGAAGAACGAAGACCAAAGTGTGGACACTTTGCCCCTTCTTAGAATTGGGAACAAAACACCCAAGGAAAGAGTTACAGAGACAAAGTTTGGAGCTGTGACGAAAGGATGGACCATCTAGAGACTGCCATATCCAGGGATCCATCCCATAATCAGCTTCCAAACGCTGACACCATTGCATATACTAGCAAGATTTTGCTGTAAGGACCCTGATATAGCTGTTTCTTGTGAGACAATGCTGGGGCCTAGCAAACACAGAAGTGAATGCTCACAGTCAGCTATTAGATGGATCACAGGGCCCCAAATGGAGGAGCTAGAGAAAGTACCCAAGGAGCTAAAGGGATCTGCAACCATATAGGTGGAACAACAATATGAACTAACCAGTACCCCAGAGCTCTTGACTCTAGCTGCATATGTATCAAAAGATGGCCTAGTCGGCCATCACTGGAAAGAGAGGCCCATTGGACTTGCAAACTTTATATGTCCTAGTACAGGGGATCGCCAGGGCCAAAAAGTGGAAGTGGGTGGGTAGGGGAGTAGGGGGGGTGTGTATTGGGGACTTTTTGGATAGCATTGGAAATGTAAATGAGGAAAATACCTAATAAAAAATTAATTCTAAAAAAAACCAAAACAAAACAACAAAAAAGAAACCAAGAGTAGCCTTGGTCATGGTGTCTGTTCACTGCAGTAAAACCCTAACTAAGACAACCAGTGATGATTGACAGGCCATGGGGTGCTCAGTGCTCAGTCTATGAGTTTCCCAAGTTTCACTCTGGAATTTCGAAGCAGGTACAGCAGAATTGTCTCCAAAATCCAGTTGTATGATGTGTTTCACCCTGTTCTGAGTGAGTGGGATATTTGATGAAAATACATCAAATAGTTATTGCGAAAGGAAAACACACATTTCCTTTTAGTTTAATTCTACAAAATATTTGAGGAATGAATGATTTGGCTCTTTGTTCGGAGATAAAACCAGGAAGAATGACTTTCCAAATTCTCCTCTGCCTCTACCGCTGCCTCGTCCTCCTCCTGTCTGTCTCTCTCTGTGTTGTATGTGACAATATGACATGAGTATATATATTCATATGTCAGCACACTGTAAAACACATGGATATATATGCATGTGCACTTGGAGACCAGAGTTCAACATGGAGTGTCTTCCTTAGTTTTTGAGACAGGTCTCTTACTGAATCTCAAGCTCACCCATTCAGTTCGACTGCCTATTGAGGAAGCCCTGGGATGATGCAACTATTTCTGTCTACCTATGATTTTAGCTAGAAGGTGAGATGAGAATTCAAGTCTTCGGGTCACTATCAACTGGCACAACTCCCCAGCAGTCCTTTTATCACATATAATCTTTGATAATTAAAGCTAGATAAAGAGAGTGTCACCAAGGACAGTTGGACTGGGTGTGATAGTTGTCAAAGTATGGAGGGGCATGGAGCAAAAGGAGGAAGGACAGATGGGGAGGCCGACATCTCAATAGAGTCACAACCTAAGGATCACACTTGTCATCTTCTGGGACAAATAACAGAGTTAACTCCCTTTCTACAATTATAAAAAGAAAGAAAAAAAGACCTTTAAATAGGAATTTAGAACTGGCTGCAAAATAAGTTAAAAATGGTGGAAGAATGTGTACCTATAAATCCATAGATTTCGTACCAAGAAGCTAAACATATATTGCTAATGGATGAAGAAATAAAAATCTTATTTAGAAACTCTGAAATAACCAACAAACAAATTAAAGGTAAAGTAGGTAAAAAGTGATTAAAATAATACCAAACACCGGGGTATAATTTTAGTTTGTAGCTTTTCCTGCACAATTTAGTCAAGATGCTTTGTTTTTAGAGAATGAAAAACTAAAAAGTGATGGTGCTGAGTAAATTGCATCAAAGGTTTCACACAGACACTGACTGCATCCTAGGAATGGGTGAGGCCCTGAGGAATGCAGCCTCCTCCCAGCAGGTTCTCTGCTCTGGAGGAAGAACCTTTTGTTTCTCAGAGTCCTCTCTCTCCCTTTCCAGTCATCTGTGTTTCTGGTGTGAGCCTCTCTTTGCTTCTCACCTTCTCTTGGTAGAATGCAGTGGCTCCCCTAAATCTCACCTCGGAATCATCTTTTCAGAAACACCGACCATGTTCACCTTCTTCCTCCATCTGTCAGGTTCCTTTCATGGCGGCCCTGAGATCCCTTTCTTGATTAGCACATTCTTGCTCTGAAATGACAGAGTTTGCACCCCTGATTAATATCAGTTTCCTTTGTGAGATGTTTGTTTACCCACGATTGTTTCCCAACCCCTTAACTAGCACAAAACACTTGAACAATAAGTCATTATTGAATGAATAAATGATTCATTGATTAGCTTAAACACACAATGAGAGAGCAAGACAGGAATACTGTATCTTAGTGACAGTCACCGATTCATTTCTTCTTATATCTCAAGCTATTAGTAGCCTTTGATTCGGTTCTGAATTTTGACTTTAATTTCTGAGACATTTTCCCTTTTGAGACAGGGTCCCATGTCTCTCAGGGAGGACTTGAACTCACAGTGTAACCTAGGATCACCTTCAAATGCAGACCCTTCTGCTTTCACTCTCGAAGTTGTGGGATTACAGGACCATACCATCATACCTGGTTTATAAGATGCTGGTGATCAAAGCCAGAGCTCTTTGAATGGTACTCAAGCACTCTGCCAACTGAACTACTTCCCCAGTCCTGTAAAACTCTATATCCCCATTCACCTCTTGCCAAAGAACCACTTGCTAGTCCCAGAGATACCCCACCACTATTTTCATGATCACTCTCATCCCTCTCCTGCCTCTCTCCCTACACCTGATCTCCATCCCTGTTGATGCCTTGTTGATGGTGAGTCTCAGTGGGAGAAGATGTACTTAGTCCCTACTGTTACTGGATTTCTCAGGGTGGGGTGGTACCCAAGGGTACCTTCCCCTTCTCCTCAGAGAAGAGGGAAAATTTGTAAGGGTGGGGCTGGCAGGAGAGAAGGGAGCGGGTCTGCCGTTGGAAGGGAAGGTGAATAAGTAGATTAATGAAAATAATCACTTGTTACGGTATAGTGAATTATTGGTCCCAAGCATTTTCCATCTCAATGAAAGTGTTACTGGTTTGTTACGGCTGTGCATATAAGAGGATCATTCCTGTCACAGAGCAGGGAGTGCTGCTGGCAGGTGCATATGCCTAGGCGCATTCATGCAGGGGTCAAAGGAAGATATGATACTAGGCACCATGCTCTATCATTATATGCCTTATTCCTTGGATACAGGGACTCTCATAGAACTTAGTGCAAGGCTAGCAGCCAGCAAGCACCAGTGGTCCTCTTGTCTCCGTCTCCACAATGCTGGGATTACAGGTAGCAGCAAGATGAATTGGCCCACACCTGGTATTTTATGCAGGTGCTAGGGACCTGAAAGGTGCAGTAAGCATCCTTATCCCCTTATCCCTCAGCAATAAGACATTTAAGCATATCTCTATGTGTAATTGGTTGTAGGTTTTGTCTTTAGCTGCTAATGTTGGTGGCTCAAGTTCAACCATGGATGCTGGATTTGAAAGCCAGCTGACAATACAGTGATTTAACTCTGAAGAGATTCAACTCATGGCCTTTGGTAAAACCAACTAGGTCAGCTAGGCATGGTGCATGCCTTTAGTCCCAGGGGTGACAGAGGCAAGCAAATCTCTGTGAGTTCGAGAACAGCCTTGTCAATCTACACAGAGAGTTACAGGCCAATCAGGGCCACATAATTTAGACCTTGTCTTGAAAGAAACAAAGAAAGAAAGAAAGAAAGAGAGAGAGAGAGAGAGAGAGAGAGAGAGAGAGAGAGAGAGGGAGAGAGAGAGAGAGAGAGAGAGAGGAAGGAAGGAAGGAAGGAAGTAAGGAAGGAAGTAAGGAAGGAAGGAAGGAAGGAAAAGGGAACTAGATGCTTAATATATGATATATCATTCTGATACTAATTAATTACATATTATGCCAAACAGAGCTAAAAGTACCTCACAGCTTATTGGCTGGAAGGTGAAATAAATGTTATCATCAGAAAGTTCATAATTTAAAGCATGACTGTGTCAGTCCTGTGGTGGCAGAGACAAGAAAAGGGGCTGGAAGAGTGGAGTTAGGATCATTTGAAAGACAGGACCCATGTTCCATTTTTAATTCCGAGGAAACTTTTCAACCGTTGCAAAGTGCTTCAAATATCCAGCGCTTGCTTCACTCTTTGTTTTCTGTTTGTTTGCTTATTCTTAAATCATGAAGAGATAAAAGAATATTTTCCCTTTTTCCTTGTTAGTTTGAAAGCACGCTGCACCTGAAGTAGACAAATGTAAATCCTTGAAGCCTGGGAAAGCAAGGATAGTCTGGGCTACTTCCCAACATAACACCATGCATCAAAATGAAAAGCAAGGACAGCCTGAGCTACTTCCCAACATACACCATGCATCCAAATGGAAAGCAAGGATAGCCTGGGCTATTTGCTAACATACACAATGTACCCAAATTCAAAATATGAGGTGGTAATTTCTTACAGATAGAATAGATTTACCCGCATTCTCCTTTTCGAAGGCGCATTGTTTGTACTTTCGTCCCATGGTTCATATAGATTCTATTCTGAGATAAGTAACCAGTCACTCCTCTTTTTCTACCTTTATTTTTCTGTTCTAATATCTTAAAAATCGTCATTTTTCTTCAGTCACTTTATATAAGTCACACAATTCTGCATAACACAACATCTGGTCTTATAAAGCCAAAACCTTAACAACTATCTTTTATCAATACTGATGGGATTTTTATATTTATTGGTTGGTTCAATTCTCTTTCTCTCATTATTTAATGTATATCATTATATAGCTCATAATTGATAAAAGTACAAAATAATCATATTTTGTTTTGTTGTGGTTTTAAATATCTTTCAATATTCATGACAACAAAATCCAACAGTTTGTAGTATGCTAGACTCAATTGAAACTTCTCAACTGGGGTTTGGCATTTCATTTCTTATTAGGTAAATAAAGTGGGTGGTAATCTGCTCACCATCTTGCTTTTCAAAAATAGGCCTTGTGTCAGTGTGAGCTTAGGGCTCAGGGGTAGTGTTAAAATCCCCGTGCTCCAGTGCATGGGGGAGCACTGTCAGTGCATGGGGGAGCACTGTCAGATGGTTGATTACTTCACCTAATGGGCTCTCAGAAGGATGGATGCTGATGTGGTGGCTTGTAGCTATACATTAGCGCTGCTTGTGTTAGACTGATTGCTGCCTGACCTTTTCTCCAAGCAGATGCAGAGTGGCATCATCTGTACATCACTTAGTCCCATTAAATCATGTCACTTAAAGACCCTCTGAATGTGAGTGAGTTCACCTGATGCTTAGGAAAGAAATGAGCCAAAATTCTGAACTACAAGTTCATGCTCATTTGTACTCCCCATTTTTCATATTGTTTTAATTCTTCCTTTTCTCAGTGGGTAATGATACTGTCAAAGTTAGTAGTTGGTAAAACTTTCCGGTCATCAAACCTATAATGTCATTAAATTAAAGAAAAAATCACTAGGATCATTTAAACTCTTTGTGTATATGTGAAAGAGGTCTGAAGGTTTGAGACTAAGCTATCTCTCTTCTCTGGATATGGGTATGTTCTAGACAATGTGACCAAGAAGTTGCCTTGCCAATGCATGCTCATGGAGTGGGTGAGGAATTCATGATTCAGAAACGAAACCAGCAAGCCTATGGTAAGTACTCTTCTCAGCCAGTGGGCATGTCCATTTTCTAGGGATTCACAAACTCAGTACACTGTGACCCAGAGCACAACATTTTACTTTATTTTTCCCAAAAATGAGCATATTATTAGTCTACAAGGCAGCAGCATGGCAGCACAAGCCTTTAATCTCAGTACTCAAGAGGCAGAGGTAGGTAGATCTTAAGTTCCAAGCCAGCCTTGTCTACAGAGCAATTTTCATACAGCCAGGGCCACAAAGAGAAACCCTGTTTCAGAAAGAAAGAAAAAGAAAGAAAGAGAGAGAGAGAGAGAGAGAGAGAGAGAAAGAAAGGAAGGAAGGAGGGAGGGAGAGAGGGAGGAAGGGAGGAAGAAAGAAAGAAAGAAAGAAAGAAAGAAAGAAAGAAAGAAGGAAAGAAAGAGAAAGAAAGAAAGAAAGAAAGAAAGAAAGAAAGAAAGAAAGAAAGGAAGAAAGAAAGGAAGAGAGGAAGGAAGGGAGGGAGGGAGGAAGGGAGGAAGAAAGAAAGAAAGAAAGAAAGAAAGAAAGAAAGAAAGAAAGAAAGAAAGAAAGAAAGAGAGGAAGGAAGAAAGAAAGGAAGAGAGGAAGGAAGGGAGGGAGGAAGGAAGGAAGAAAGAAAGAAAGAAAGAAAGAAAGAAAGAAAGAAAGAAAGAAAGAAAGAAAGAGAGGAAGGAGGAAAGAAAGGAAGGAAGAGAGGAAGGAAGGAAGGGAGGAAGGAAGGAAGGAAGGAAGGAAGGAAGGAAGAAAGAAAGAAAGAAAGAAAGAAAGAAAGAAAGAAAGAAAGAAAGGAAGGAAGAGAGGAAGGGAGGAAGGGATGAAGGAAGGAAGGAAGGAAGGAAGAAAGAAAGAAAGAAAGAAAGAAAGAAAGAGAGGAAGGAGGAAAGAAAGGAAGAGAGGAAGGAAGGGAGGAAGGAAGGAAGGAAGGAAGGAAAGAAGGAAGAACGAAAGAAAGAGAGAAAGAAAGAAAGAAAGAAAGGAAGAGAGGAAGGAAGGAAGGGAGGAAGGAAGGAAGGAAGGAAGAAAGAAAGAAAGAAAGAAAGAAAGAAAGAAAGAAAGAAAGAAAGAAAGAAAGGAAGGAAGGAAGAAAGAAAGGAAGAGAGGAAGGAAGGGAGGGAGGAAGGAAGGAAGAAAGAAAGAAAGAAAGAAAGAAAGAAAGAAAGAAAGAAAGAAAGAAAGAAAGAGAAGGAAGGGAGGAAGGAAAGAAGAAAGAAAGAAAGAAAGGAAGGAAGAAAGAAAGAAAGAAAGAAAGAAAGAAAGAAAGAAAGAAAGAGAAGGAAGAAAGGAAGGAAGGAAGGAAGAGAGAGAGAAAGAAAGAAAGAAAGAAAGAAAGAAAGAAAGAAAGAAAGAAAGAGAAGGAAGGAAGGAAGGAAGGTAAGAAAAATCTATAAGACCAATCAAGATGTTGTGATTCATTTCATTTATTTATTTTTCTTTTGCAGTGAATAGGACAGGATTGCCCCTTTGAAAGGCACAAGACTGTAAGTATACAAAAGACTACAGTGACTGTCTTAATAATGATACAGAATGGACCTGCTCAATAGTTGAAGACTGGGGTCATCACAACAGAAGAATAAGAACAAGAGTTTTGGGTCCCCAGACTTAAAAAGACATGAATGTATTTAAGTGTTTTTACTTCCTTCCTTATGTCAGTTGTTCTCAAATTGGTCTCTGACACACAAATTCAAACATGACTTTAGAGTTAAGACATCTAATTCAAGAGCCCTTTCCCAGAGCTTCAGTAATTTTAGGAACAAGAATCCAAGACTCAACAGATAATTCTGGTGTGTTAAAAATTGGGAAGAAAAATGGGGCTGAGGAGATTTGTCAGTTGGCCACAGAAGTATTGGTCACACAAACAGGAGGACCGGTTTTTGGATCACCCTCCAGGATTCTTGTAAAAAGCCTGGTGTGGTATCATGGGTCTGTACTCCCTGGCCAAGAAGATCGCCAAGGCTTATGGGACAGGCAGTCTGGATGAGTGAACACCAGTTTCAAAGAGAGACCCTGTTTCAAAGGAAGACATTTCATTCAACCTATGGTCTTCACATGTACATACATGTATGTGTACATGCATACCTGCATGCATACACACACACACACACACACACACACACACACACACACACACACACACACACTCAAACACTCCAGGAGAAATCTCACACTCTACTGTTCAAGAATTATAGGAAATTTGGTTTAAAAGGTTCTCACAGTATCTTATCTCCAGTCTCAGGTCATCCTGGGATGAAATCAGGATGAACTGAGCCACAGGCTCTTTGGATGAGGATGCTGAGGCTCTCAGTGGAGGACGTATCACCACTAGGATGCCACAGTGTGGGAGCTGCTTGTGCTTTCCTGGTACTGTGTGTCAGGTTAAGCACATCACATACAATTAGAACAATTAAGTTTTAGGTTCTATGACTAGGTTCGGAAGCGAAGGTTGTCTCATTTCTCAACTGAACTCCGTCTCTGCCTTTGACCAAACTCACTTCACTTCAGCATAGGAAGTTGACTTAATGCTGGAAACTATGTCATCAAAATAAAAGTATTGCCAGAAACTGGAGCCAGTATCATTATAGCAATGTGCTCACTGACGATAAAGAATGCAGATGCTAGAAAGATGCTAAGCTGTTTAAAAGTATTTGCTGCTCTGGCAGAAGCCCCAGGTTTGCTTCTCAGTGCTTACAATGGGCAGCTCCCAATGCCTACAACTCCTGTGATGATTCTGGCCTCCACAGGCACCTACCCTCCTGTATGTATACACACAATTAAAAATAATGCTCGCTCAACATTTTTGTAAAAGAAATACAAAATGAGGGGTGGAGAGACGGTTCATTGGTTAATAGCATGGGATGCTTTTGAAGAGGATCTGGGATCAGTCCCTAGCACCCACATGGTGGCTCATAACTATCAATAACTGCCGTTCTAGGGGGTCCCATGCACTCTTCTGGTCTCTGAGGCCACCAGGCATGCAGGGGGTACATGGACATATGTGCAGAAAAAGCACACACCCCCTTTTATCCTTAAGTGAATTTTGTCAATTGTTGTGGCACGGTAATGTGGAAAATTAACTAATATATCTATGAATGAAGAAATGTTCATGGAAATGCAGAGAACTATCCTTACTTTTGCTGTAATGTAAGATATCACCATGGGTGCAATGCTGATTTGGAACAGTCACAATTTCTCAGGATACTTTCCTCTGGGAGAATGCATTCTTAGAAACACAAACTCACAATGTGGTAAATGATTGCCCTAATTGCACAAATATTTATCTTTGTATAAGCCTTGTATAGTTAGCAAGTTTAGGTGTCATTGCCAGAAACTGATTAACTAATTGTTAAATCTGGATTATCAAGCATAAATACATTATCATAAGGTGACTGATTTGTAAGGAGATTGATAAAATATGTAACTGTAGATACTATTACTTATTATTTGAAACCACCTTTTATAACCTATGAGTCTAAGGTTCACACAGACTAGAGGGGATGCATACTGTGACCTGCAGAGCTTTGCTGGATGGGAGCTATCCAATGGGAGGAGTAGTGTATTATAGTCTCACTTCCCATAGTTACCTGTATGCTTCAAAGTTCCATCAGCACCCAACAGTAATTCAAGTAATAAATTATCTGGGATTGAATATAAAGGTAAAAATCCTGACTGAATGGGAACCACAGATTACTTCTCATTTTTAGTCACTGGCTGCTGAATCCCCTAAACACAATGGAGAAGAAACAAGAAATTCTGATATCACCTCTACTGTTCATTTGTGTGATTTTTTTTCCAACAGAGTAGCATCAATAAGCACACAAACATGAACTTTGGTATCAAAGAAACATTTGTTAAAATCCTAGATGTATCGAATAATTTCTAGAACGCAGGGTGTTGAGTGATGCATTCTGTTTTGTTTTGTTTTGTTTTGTTTTAATATAAAGTGAGGGTGGATGAGATGTTCATTTGGGCTGTTTTGAGTCAACAAGAATGTGGAGGCAAGCAACACAGGCTATGCCCAAACTGATGTTAACAGAAATCTCAGAGATTTTTGTTTATTTTCTTCCTCTGCTCTTCATCAACAGTCCTAAATGGAGGGCCTTGCAATGCCTACCAGATGAACTCCAAGTGGCCTTCAGAAGTGCAGGCAGATCTGTCTACACTGTTGGTGGCTAGGGTTCATGTAGATCTCCAGTATGGCTATCATAGTGCAACTTTAGTCAGAAAAGATCAACTTGTCAAGTAGAGAACCTGCACATTATCAAGCCAGTCAAAAGTCTAGCATGACCATGGCGGGGCTTGTGAAATTCCACCCCTCCCTGAATTGCTATGGGAATTGGTGGGTGCTAGGTTAGGGAGAATTTTTCAGCCCTTGGCAATCTGTCATGCTTGCATAGATGACCCATACCAGCTGCCCTAGCTGGACTCAGTGGGTTTAAAGAGGAAATGTGGTAGAGGTAGGTCTGGAAGGAGATGGAGAGAGAGGAGTGGCAGGGCTAGATGCAATCTAAATACTTTATATACACATATGAGATTCTCAAATAATACGTGAAAAATATATTATGCGGCTGAAGAGATGGCTCAGCATTTAGGAATGCAGCAGCTCTTCCAAAGGACCTGAGTTCAGTTCTCAGCACCCGTATGCGGCAGCTCGTAAACACTCATAACTCCAGCTTCATGGAATCTGATACCCTCCCCAGGCACCTTGTCTCTCTCTGTCACACAGAAGAGTATATTTGAAAAAAATTAGAATAATATATTCTCTCTCTCTCTCTAAAAGAGGATATGAAGTTGGTAAGGAAATATGGAATGGTATACATTGTATACATGTGTAAAATTGTCAAATATAAAATAAAATAAATATAAGTTTAAAAACAACATTTCATATCTAGGATAAAGGGAAGAGTGGTTCCCTTCATTCCTGGATCTGGTAGGTGTGTTCAGCTCTTCCAACCTCAGCCACATTATTTTTTATCCCTTTTCCTTCTTTAATATAACCCTAAATTCTGCTGGCTTGGGCTTTACTTCCTACCTTTGCATTTCTCCACACCGTTTTCCTTCTGCTGTCCACAGTTCTTTCAAAGTATCACCTCCTGGTTCTCTTTTCTATTACCACCCTTGCGCTCTGACTTCAGGATTGAGGCCCCGTCTCTTCTGGAAATTTGCCACTAGGACAATGGAAAGCATTTGTAATAATGAGTAAGAGCTGTTGATTACTTACAATCCCCTCTCCTTGAGACACTGTTTATACCAAAAAAGGATAGAATTAGAAACCTAGGCACAGTCCATGCACTCACTATGCATGCAAGTGGAGAAGAGAAACCTTTCCAGAGAGCATCTGGCTGACTTAGCCAAATCAAAGATGTGCCAGAGTGGCTTGGTGTTTACCCCCTCAGTATAAGTACCTTCCCATGTTAATCCTCCCAGATAAGAATGCACATGAAATTTTAATAAGATTTTTTTTTATTTTTAATCATTTGTACATTTGTGTGTGGGCATGTGCATGTCAGATCAGTGAAGATGGAGGCCAGAAGAAAGGCTTGGATTCTCGGAATCTGAGGTTATAGGCAGTTGTGAGCCATCTGGGTGCAGGAAACCAAACTGAGTGCTTCAGTAAGAGCAGCAGGTACTTATAAATGCTGAGCCATCTCTACAACCCATAAGGAGACATTTAAAACAATGTCAATGTTACTTTTAACACACACTCGAAAGCAATCTGTGTGTCCTCACCTTGAGGAGCGTACAGCCCCAATACAGTAGCTTGCATGGCATGTTATTTGCTGCTGAACTCAGAGCTGATGTAACCAGGCACACAGGCAAATACCCAGAGACCAATGAATTTGTAATAATGCTGACTGAAAATGAGGACAACCATTTATTACATACACCCTGCCATTTAGTACACTTGAAAATGTGTGCAAAATAAAACACTGGGGTAGAAAACCCAACACATGTAACACAGTCTGGAGATGTAGCTCAGAGTTGATGCACACCTGCCTTTCATCTCCAGTCCTGAAAACCAAAAAGCAAACCAAATAAACAGACGTTAAGCCTATTCCAATGTCCGCATTGATAGGAGGATTCAGGTGGGGATGAAGATGAGGATAGAGGGAAAACATAAAAGGGAAAGGAGAGAAAAAGAAATGAGACCTAAGAGTTGGAACCATATTCCTACAAAGCTTAAGGAGCTTGTGTTAGTTTAAAAGATTTGGGAAACCTCGGAGATGTAACTACCAAACATTCAAAGGCTGCTGGTGGAAGACTGACTTCCAGGCAACTAGGATGAGAGTCTTAAGCCCACACCCACAGTGACACACCTATTCCAAACAAGCCACACCTCCAGATGGTGCCACTCCCTGGTCCAAGAATATACAAATCATCACATTCCACTCCCTGGCACCCACTGATTTGTTCAAACACATGAGTCTATGGGGGGCCATACTTAAACATAGCATCATGCAAAATGCATTTCAAGGATTCATCCAATCACTTTACTGCAATCCCCAACGAAAGACAGGAAACCATCTGGGCAAACTCCAAACTCTTTATCTTCATGGATGATGTCAAAGTGGTCTTCAGATCTCCACTCCTTTTTCATCTTTGTTGACTGCAACAAACTGCTTTCTCCGGGGCTGGTTCCACTCCCTGTTAGCAGCTTTCCTCAGCATGTATTCCATGGTTCTGGCATCTTTAACACCTTTGAGTCTCCAAGGCAATTTCAATGTTACAGCTTCTTGTTTCAGTGTCTGGGATTCCATTTGATCATTTGGGCTCCTCCTAAGGGCTGGCATCACTTCTCCAGCTCTGCCCTCTGTAGCACTCGAAGCTCAGGTTAATCCACTCCACTAAGGCTGCTGTTCTTGGTGATTATCCCATAGTACTGACATCTCCAATACACTTGGGTGTTCCACTCCAACTAGGCTTCACCAATAGCCTCTCATAGGCTCTCTTCATGGTGCTAAGCCTCAAATCCTTTACATGACCTCTTCAGTCCTGGGCCATCAACAAAAGCTGAGGCTATACCTTCTCCAATAGCCTTCCATGACCTTTCACAGTACCAAGTCTCAGCTGTTCTTCATGACACCTTCATACCTTCAAAACCAGTACCACCTGGGTGATTCTTACACATTACCAAGTCCAGCTGCCGCATTAGATACAACCTTGGCTATCTCTGGAACACAGCTTCTTTGTGTGCCCAGAAAACACTTCCCAGAAAATTTCACCTCAGTGCTGGTCTCTTCACAATCTGCTAATTTCTTAGCTCCAGGTAACCAGCATCAATTGTCCCAGTAGTTCCTTCCATTCTTAACTCTAGAGCCAGAGACATATGGCTGAAGCTGCCGAGTTCTGCTGCTTGCAGGAATTAGAACATGACCTGCTTGTACTATTACATTGTCACTGGCTTTCTGTTTTCCAAATCCTTCACTACCTAAGCTTGGCTATCCTGGGTCTTGCTCTGGAGATTGGCCTTAAACACAGAGATCAGCATGCCTGTCTCCTGGGATTAAAGGTGTATACCACCACGCCTGGATCTAATTTTAGCTGGGTAGGATCTTGCCCCAAGGTCCCACTCCCTTAATCTGTTATCTCCTAGAACACAGGATTTTGCTCCATTTCACTTCCTGGTACCCCTTTAATACTTAAACCATATTTTTATATTTTTCCTTTCTATGCTTGCTATGCTTGTTCAAAATTCTCTTCATAAGACTTAACCAGAGAACAAAGTCTCTGCTGAGTTTTTTTGAAAATTCCTTTGTCAGTGCAATTAATTTGAGTCTCTTCACCTTAGCCTCAGGCAGACTTTTCAGGCAAGGGAAAAAAGTAGCCACATTCTTCACCAAAATACCACTAACACAGTCTTTATGCCACATTCTGAAATTCATCTCCTTTGAAATTTCTTGGGCCAGATCAACACAGTTCAAATTACTCTCAGCAACAAAGTCTTACATATTCATACTAGGATGACCCATTAAGCCCCATTTGAAGCATTCCACTGTGTTCCAAATCCAAAGTCCCAAAATGCACATTCTTTCAAATAAAAGCCTGGTCAGGCCTATCACAGCCATACCCCAGTCCCTGGTACCAACTTCTGTATTAGTTAGGGTTTTACTGCTGTGAACAGACACCATGACCAAGGCAAGTCTTATAAAAACAACATTTAATCGGGGCTAGCTTACAGGTTCAGAGGTTCAGTCCATTATCATCAAGGTGGGAGCATGGCAGTATTCAGGCAGGCATGGCTCAGGCAGAGCTGAGAGTTCTACATCTTCATCCAAAGGCTGCTGGTGGAAGACTGGCTTCCAGGCAACTAGGATGAGAGTCTTAAGCCCACACTCACAGTGACACACCTATTCCAACCAGGTCACACCTCCAGATGGTGCCACTCCCTGGTTCAAGAATATACAAACCATCACAGCCAGCCACCCAGGAAAGGCAGACAGTAGATTCTCCAGTAAAGTCGCTGCCAATAAGTTGCTATCCATTCGAATGGGAGGAACCTGGGGGTATAATAATTCCATACTTGAAGAAATAGGGTAAGTTCTACTTTCATAGCTAGACCTACTTCCTAGGATTGCTCCACAGAGAAAACAGAAGTGGGGCTCTGAAGATTGCCCAGGCTATAAAGTACTTTCTGTGTAAGCGTGACTACCTAAGCTTAGGTCTCTCGGGCTCATGTCAAAAACCAAGCATGGTGTTGTATGTCCATAATCCCAGGACTTGAGAGACAGAGGCAAAAAGATCCATGGGAATTACTGGTCAGCCAGCCAGCCTGGCTCAACCAATGAAAGACCATAAAAACGTAATATGGAGAGTGACTGAGAAAAACTCTGAATGGCAAGGCCCGCTCTTCATACACCTGGACACACACACACACACACACACACACACACACACACACACACACAAACTATCGAAAGATAAACTATTAAATAAATATACCAGTTTCAGAAAGCTCATAGATATACAGGGAAAAGGGCACAGTTTAAAAATCTAAACTTGGCAGACCTAACTTGCCATCTTTATTTCAAACACATTCTTTCCTATTTATTTGTGTTAATGCAGCAACTTTCGAATCTAGAAGCATGGTTCACTTAAAAAGAAAATTCAAGGTAAAAGAAAGATGTGTCACGTGAAGACATGGAGAGAGGTTAACAGGGGGCGGGAGAGTCAGCTCAGCAGCTATCAGCATACACTGCTTCTACAGAGGACCACACTTAGTTCTCAGCCCCCAGGTTGGGTAGCTCACATCACCTACAGCTCTAACTCCAGGATATCCAACTGATCCCTCTTCTATTCCCCAGTGGGAACGGTGCTTGCGGTGGACACATCCCTACACCTACATCCATGAATACACGCCATTAACAAATATAATACATTTTATAAAAGCTATGAAAATGAAGTCCAGCACAATTTAAACATGCCTTGGTAGTATTTAAAACACCCTCATTCATTGTGCATTTCAACGGAAGAGGCCTTTGTAGGACAGACACTTTGCCAGAAGTGGTTGTTACAGTAATTAAGTGATGTTGTATAGCCCTCCAGTTTTTGACATGCGACTCCCTCACTTAAGTATTCTCTTTCTGCACGTGGTGGCTTATTTGTGATTGTTTCCACTGTGATAGAGAAGGGCGCACACAGTTAGCTCAGTGTGTAGATGCCTACGCGTTACCTGCTTGGAACTCTGCAGCTTAATCAGGTGGGATGGAGTGACAGGCATACTCCTTATCTTTTCTCTATAAAGGAATATTCAATCTCCCCGGCAGCACCTCGCTTCCTCCCAGATAACGGTGGAGGCATCAAATCAGGAGTGTCTTACAGGTACTGTGTAGGGAGCTTTGATTCCAACTGTGGGTGCCCAGTCTGAGTTTGTTCCCCATGGTTTGCAGCAATGTGGCTTCTGTTCACTGTTCAATCTGATTGAAGGGAGAAAGGTTTCCTGGCATGGCTCCATTCCCTGGTCTCATTTCAATGGGTGCATTAAGGTATCTGTTCGGACTCCTGTCCTTAGCTCTAAAAGCAGAGCCCCAGTCAACAGAGCCAACAAGCGTTTTTCTTTTTTCTTCTCTTCTCTTCTCTTCTCTTCTCTTCTCTTCTCTTCTCTTCTCTTCTCTTCTCTTCTCTTCTCTTCTCTTCTCTTCTCTTCCCTTCCCTTCCCTTCCCTTCCCTTCCCTTCCCTTCCCTTCCCTTCCCTTCCCTTCCCTTCCCTTCCCTTCCCTTCCCTTCCCTTCCCTTCCCTTCCCTTCCCTTCCCTTCCCTTCCCTTCCCTTCCCTTTACTTTTCCTTTTCTTCTTATTTATTTATTTATTTATTTATTTATTTATTTATTTATTTATAAAGTTAAAGGGAGGCCGATTGGAGCTTTATCTTGTTCTCATCTGCCCAAGCTCCATTTCTCTGTTCCGGATATGCCTAAGATTATATATGAGATCTGACACCCATCTTTCCAGGCTGTGGGATCCAAGCAGACCAAACATGGAAAACAATAGCCAGGCATTCTTCACAGGCTGCCAGGGAGTGCTCGCCACCCACCCCAGCCCCAGCCCCAGCCCCAGCCCCACCCTTAGCAGTTCAGGATTATATAATATACAAGTGAAGTTTTAAAAGTGATTCTTGACAATAAATAGTAAAGTGATGGAAGTTCGAAATATATGGTTGGTTAGTCATTTCTGATTCTTGTAAAGTGTAGTAAATATAGTCTTGAACTATCAAAGAATTCCTAGAGGGTGTTTTGTCTCTTTCTCCCTCCGTGTGTATCTCCTTTTCTGTAACCTCCCTTCCTCTCTCTCTGTGACCTTCTCCCCCAACCCCTTTTTTCTTTTGAGAGAGGGACTCATGGAGCTCAAAAAGACTTTGAACTCACTACATAGGCAGCTATGTCCTTTGATTTCAGATCCTTCCACTTTCACACCTCAAGGTTTGGGGTCACAGGTACATACCACCCTGCCCAGCTCAAGACAACAGTGTAATTGTGAAATTTACTTCAGATATTCGAAAACAATTAAAAATTGAATAAAAGTTATGGAGTTACCATAGAAAGATTTTTTCCCTCAGTTCTCATGTTCTCTATCCTACCTCAAAATTGTATTTTATACTTAATCATTTAGCAGTGTCTTTGTTTAATGAAAAAAAATTATGTCATAAAGCAATATGGCAGGAGGTTAAGCATAAGGAACAACAAGAGTTGGAAACCATAAGATATTTGGTTGAAGTATTTAACAACAAAAAAAGCTAGGCTCCTATTACAGTGGCTCTTTTGTTTGTTTTGTTTGTTTGTTTGACAGTCTTATGGCCCAGGTAACCTAGAACTTGCTTTGTAGTTGTAGGTGGAAGATATTTAGTTTTCATTGCTCTGTCTCTATCATACAAGTGCTGGGATTACAGGCATATTATCGTGTCTAGTGTATGGTTGTGAGGATCCAGCTCATAGCTTTATGCATGCTATGCAAGGGATCTACTAACTAGGTTTTGTGCTCAGCTCACAGCAGCGATTTTCAGCTGTAATATCCCAAACCTCTGTTCTTCTCTGTTTCCTTTTCTGACTCATCCTTGTCTTCCTTGCTTGCTAGTGACCATGAGCTCACTGAAGGCAGAAGGAATCTTGTTTTCACTTTCCACTGTGTTGTCTGCAGAAGTTAGAGAAGACCCTGGAGAGAACATGTTTGCTGGTATATTTCTGGTCCTTAGCAAATGCATGACTATTGTGCCTGCATCTTCTCTTCACTGGTAACAGTCTTCTACCCACTGTAATATCTTCCTTAGAGATGATTACAGGAAGGGACATAGCCAACTTTCACATGGCATGTGATGGTCCAATGATGTTGAGAGCTATCAACTAAAGCTTCACTTGTACTTCTGGACAGAAGCAGAGGCACACCTCTGTAATAATGGTAAAGCCAAGAGAAGTGGCCTCAGTTGTTATTTGGAACCAAGCAAAGAATCTCTAACTTTTGCTTGAATGATTGTCTTTGTTTTTCAGTTCTCCTGGCTGATTTATAGGCACAACCCAAATCCAAACACTGTCCCTTGGAGACCAATAAAATGAAAGATCTGAGGCTGCTGCTCAGAGAAATATCCCTCTGTGGCCAACATGTTCTTTCTCTATGCCAGGCAAGTTCAAATCCCCCCAAAATGTAGCTTTGGCTCCTATGAAAACTCTTGAAATAGACATCTCAACAGGAGCGTGCATCTCTTAGGTTCAAATTGAGTTACTGTGGATTTGTACTTAACTCCTTGGTGATAGTTGTCTACAACTTTGAAATATTTGCCTGACACAGTGCACATGCCTGTTATCCCCAAACTTCGAGGTGAAGGAGAAGGTCCACGAACATTTTCAAGAAAACAGAACCAACATTACTTATCACTCTCTCGGACGTCTCCATTGGGCTTGGCTAAGATTCCTAAAGTTAAACATTGAAGTTGAGTGTTGCAGATAATCCCAGAATCATGGTAGAATTCTTTATTTTATATCTTCAGGCTTTCCTAGGGGTCTCTTTGTCTTCGTGACATCCTGGTAAATTCTGTGTCAGGGTCAGTCAGTTAACATCCACTTTCATTTGAATTTATTTCAGATAATTAAATTACCTTACATTTAAAATTTTATCACATTTTTGTAGAGTTTCACTTCAAAGTGGAGGAAATGTTTGCTCTGCATGCCAGATAGTACTACTCTTTGACAGCCATATTTATTCCTTAGACTGAAAAGATTCAAGGATTTGAGGCAAAATTAACTAAGAATAGTTTGTGCCTGGGAAGAGTCCTGTTTGTTCTGAAGACCTCTGCAGGGTAATGTTTATGCATAGTAGGTCCTCAAGGAATAGACGGGACTAATAATACAAATCGCTATTACCTATTCATATAGCTATTATAAAGGTAAAAATTATATGGAAGAAAAGCAGTATATCTATTATTTTTTTTAATGAAAGCATGCTTATAGTGAATCGCAGATATGCAGAAATCCATTATGTGTTTTCTTTGAACCTGAACCTCAGTGTTACACGTGAATTGAGTTGTTCACATTAATGGCATCCTGTTAGGAGTAAGTTTCCAAAGCCCTGTGCAGTAATTGCATTGGGTATAATTTAACATGCTGGATGCTTCTTTGAAAACAGGCTCTTCTGCAAAGGTACAAGCCGGAGCAGAACACATCCCTCAGAACTCTCGGGAAGAGATTCTCCTTGTATCAAAGCACACACACATTGTGGTGGAGAAAAATGTCAGAGCTTAATTCAGACAAATAACGCCCCATGCGCTTTTCTTTCTTTTGGCTCATTTACTGCCATATGCCACTAGGGCAACAGAAACCCATTTGTTATGGGGAGAGAAGAGGGTGCAGCCCCAATATCTGACTCAGTAACCAAGCCTTCTACTCCCTGGGTCTACAGTGACTGCCAAGTGTGCTCAGTTGTGTTGCGTGTCTCCGTGTTATTAGATTTCACTTGATGTGTCCCTTATAAGCATTCGAGGACAGAATTTAGTTTTATTTCTTTATTATCCAGTTACTGAATAATGAAAAATTTTCCCAAATTTGGAAATGCCTAAAAACTGTGTGGCTCCGATAGGACTAAATTAATTAATATTTAAACATTTTTATCTCCATAAGAGAGTGCTATTAAGGAATTACTGGTTACCCAAATACTCATATTTATCCTTACTCTTATATGATATCAAACAGAACTGTGAATTAAATATTAATTTAAATTATTCTAAAGTGTATCAAAAATTCTATTAATTATCTAAATTATTCTAGGTTATGAAAGAATCTGGGATACAAATAACAAACTTTATCAATATTTAAATAGAAGTGAATTGAATAACTTATTCAATATACTGACGAGCAATGTGCACAGCTCAAATCTGAATAAATAAAAACCACGTCTTACTGTTTATTTTATGTGCTCCCAGAAGACAAGCTGATTCTAAGACACAAAATAATTAGCAGTCAGATAAATGGCAGCCAATCACATGGACCTGGCTTCTTCACTTTGCTGGGGGTTAGGAGGAGGCTTCACAGCGTGATAAAAATAAATCTAACCGACTGTTTTTATAGACTTGCTACCTCAATGAGTAAGTTCTCCAAACATTTTAGGCTGATTTGATGCTGACCTGCAGAGGTAAGGCAACTTTTCTCATTTTAAATTAAAGATTACCTGAGTTCCTCCTGCTGAGAATGAGCCATCACTCGGGATGACAGCTTTGGCTCACCCTTATCTAAAGGGTTTCCTTGGGTGATGAAGTTTTTCACCCACACAGTTTTACAGTTTTCATTCACCGAGCTGTTCCTTTCATGTTTTGTTCAGTGTGGGTACAAATTAAAAAGGAAGAGAATGGGCTATTTGAACATAGCCCAGAAAGCTTCATTTTACAGACACACACACACACACACACACACACACACACACACACACACACACAGAGAGAGAGAGAGAGAGAGAGAGAGAGAGAGAGACAGAGAGAGAGAGACAGAGAGAGACAGAGAGAGACAGAGAGACAGAGACAGAGGGGAAGAGAGAAACAGAGAGAGGGGAGAGAGAGAGTGTGAGAGAGAGATCATGCACTGATAATAGCAATTATTCAATGCTGAGAATGTTAGATGTGCATGAAAACAAAAAGCAGGTTGGGAGTGGTGGCACAGACTCGGGCAGGTGGATCTGTGTGATTTCCAGGCCAGCCTGGTCTACCTAGAAATTTATTGGCTACTGTTACACTGTGAGGTCCTGTCTCAAAAATTGAAAAAAAGGAGTAACAAACAAACAAACAACCCCTCAAACCAACCAAGCAAAAAGAAAAAGACACAAAGAATAAGAAAGGATATCAAACAAAGATAATTTTTTTTCTTAATGACTAAATCAACTAGCTGAGGTCCTCAAAAAAGCATTAGAACCCCCTGTCTTCTCCTTCTGTGTCTTGTAAAAGCTGTACTAGGATATATATGGCATGCTTCAAATCTAGGAAGATTTATGGTAGAAGCCATAGGATTAGGGAAACAGAAAATTCTGAAACTTAAAGTCTTTAAGTTCTGGGTTTCAGAAGCATGCCTCATCTATTTGACTCCTAATCTTAGACTCTGGAAGCTTGCTACCTGATGGATAAAGGAAGATAGGAGTTCTTTTGCTTAAAACCACGGGTGTTCACGCTTGAATTTTTGAGAGCGAACACTGTGATATTACATGGTAGACATTAGCACAGCAGGTCAAATAAAGGACTTCTCTGAGGGTGGAAGATGCAGGATGAGGCAGACATGAAAAATGTCATCTATGAATAAGGGAGGAAATGAAAGCAAGGTTACAGTAAGAGTGACGAAGAGAAGGGGGTTTGCTTTGAATCTGACATGTCATCCACACACTCGTGTGCCTCCAGCTATTGGAGTCTGTATTAAGTTATTGTTCTGTTGCTATGATGAGCAAACTCTTTCAAACCAGGGTTTACCTTGGCTTAATTAAGCTTCCAGAGGCAGAGTCCATGTGTACTGGCTGGTTTTGTGTCAACTTGACATAAGCTGGAGTTATCATAGAGAAAGGAGCTTCAGGTGAGGAAATGCCTCCATGAGATTCAACTGTAAGGCATTTTCTCAATTAGTGATCAAGGGGGGGAGGACCCACTCCATTGTGGGTGGGACCAATCCTGGGCTGGTGGTCTTGTGTTCCATAAGAGAGCAAGCTGAGCAAGCCAGGGGAAGCAAGTCAGTAAGCAACATCCCTCCATGGCCTCTGCATCAGCTCCTGCTTCCTGACCTGCTTGAGTTCCAGTCCTGACTTCCTTCAGTGATGAACAACAGTGTGGAAGTGTAAGCTGAATAACCTCTTTCCTCCCCAACTTGCATCTTGAACATGATATTTTGTGTAGGAATACAAACCCTGACTAAGACACCGTGTTAGCATAGAAGGTGTGACATCAGATGGCTGAAACAGAAAGCTGGGAACTCACATCATTACCTACAAACTGGAAGTAAGGGAAGGCTGGGAAACAATAGCTTGGTTTGGACTGGCTCTATAAACACGTGGACTCAAAGGGCCAAACGGAAGACTATTACCTGTGTGATCATCTACTGGGGCAGAGTGGATCTACCAAGGCCACTTCCTTTATAAAATGAATATTCTTCCCCCAGAAGTCCATGGCTTCTCAGAGGTCAGGGCCCATGAATCCCTCCCTAGTGCATGCTAGAATGATGACTGGCTTGATCTTGTGAAGGTCTGTGCAGGTACCCACAGCTGTTTGAGTTCATGTGTGGGGTAAGTAGTTCTGTTATGCCGGGAAGATGCTGTCCTTCAAAGTCTCTGGCTCTTATAGCCTTTCCTTCACCTTTTAGTTATAGTTCCCAAGTCTTAATGTACTGTTTGTGACTGAGCATTCCACAGACATTCTCTGCAATTTGGGCAGTTTAAGGTTTTGTGTTAACTGGAGACTAGAGCATAAAGTAAATTCTCTGGTGAGGTCTGGGAGATGTGCTAATCTATAGGTACAACAATGCTAATTTATATGGTAGTTCTAAATTAGCAACAGAATAAGAATAGCGGGTTCACACCTAGTGTCTGTGAGCTCACCAATCATGGATTATTTTGTGTCAGGGGCTATGCAGATTTGGGCATTTGAAGATGAACAGCCATTGTGTTCTAAGGGATCAATGTAGATGCTCCATATGGTACTCTCAACTGCCTGCTGGGGAACTTCTACATCTTCAGACGACCTTTTTCTCCAGTCACCAAAAGTCCCTTTGAAAGTCTAAGAGATGATGCAGACACTTAAGACATGAACACATGCCTAAGCAACAAGCATTGAGAGTTTCATTGTCATTGTCTCAGGGTCTGTGGAGCTCATAGCATCCATCTGTTGACAGCCTTCTCCAGAGTTGTAGACTCAGCTTCTCACCAGCATGGGCTGCTGAGTCTTCATCAGACTCCTCAGGGTTTTCATGTCCCTCGCCTCCACTTAGACCTCCCTGCTTCATCAAAGCCCTCTCAAGCTCTTGCTGTTTTCTCTCTTAACCAAAGACATCACGATCCCGTGGTTTGTTTAAACGATTCCTGTGCCCCCATAAAATTCATTATCCTTCCTCACACAGGACATGGGAAGATGTCACTCTGTCTGGAAAATTCCATAACATCACTTTTATCTGTTTGTTGTGTTTGCCATTACATTAATTCAGGTCCTCGTCACAGGTTTTGTTTTGTTTTTCTTTCTGGAATGTTATTTGGCCCACTTACATAGTCCCAACAATTCTAGAGTGTTGCATTTTGATCTAATCAAGTCCCGTGCTTAATACATTTAGTGATCTATTACCACAAACGGGACCACAAACTCAAATGCCCACAGGAGCCACAGACAAATGACAATAAACAATGAAACAATGACTGGTCAGAATACACCCCAGAGCAGTGGGGATCACGGAGACAGCTGTCACTCAATTATAGCCACCCGCTACCATCAGGAAATGTAATTTTGATGTTGCCAGGACTCTTAATTTTTCCAGAAAGGGCAAAACTGGAATTTGAAAAGTAAAATCCTCCCATGTGGGATAGAGTATGCTATATGAAAACATTCAAGCTTTAGAAAGGGCCTAGATTTGATCCTACTTGCAAGTGAGCTTGCCTACACAGATCTGCAGGAGTTTACAGAAGACATGAGAGGTATAGAATTTATTATTAATAGTAACAAAAGGATCAAGGTTAATAAGGCTCTTTTCCTATGAGTCTGTTTTCTATAGTATCATGAAGAAAGCAAGAGGTTACTTGCACATACCATGGACTATGTAACAGGATATAAGAATCGGAGTACACAAGACTACATATTTCACAAGAAAGACACAGTGAAACCAAGTGCTTGGTGGAAAAATTAGGCTCAGAGAAGGTAATTTGTGGGTATGTGAACAGGGACAGCCTGTTAGGCTTTGAATATCTCAGTGAGGACCTGGTCCAGTGGCTACCTTTCCTGGAAGAACTTTTTGGTAACATTAGAAAGATGGTGATACCAAAGGCACCAAATTCAGCCAGGTTGCTATGCATTGGTGGGATACAAGATGATGGACCCCAGACTGAGAGTCAGAAAACATTGAGAGCAATGGGAGGGAAAGGAGGTTAGGTGTTCAGCTTCTTCTATGTGCCCTGTTCTCCACTCATCAGAGCATTTACTGCTCTCTCTCTCTCTCTCTCTCTCTCTCTCTCTCTCTCTCTCTCTCTCTCTCTCTCTCGTGTGTGTGTGTGTGTGATACACTAGTGTGAGAGGTACAGGGGAGCTCTTCACATACTGGAAATTTACTAACCCATAATGAGCAACTTGAGGGTGGGCTCCATGCCTCTGTTATCAAATGTCTCAAGCGGTAAGAAGTAAATCACTATACAGACAAAACTTTGCCATCTTTCATACTCATTCATTAAATATCAGCTCAAGAACTTTCCCTTCTTTTAATGTGAGTCCCCTCTGGGTGCCGGGTGCTTCCTCGGGGCACTCTGTTCCCACAGCAGCTTGCCTGGCTACAAAGAATCAAATCAAGGAAACACTGTCTCTTTCAGCCCTAATGAGTTTAGAACCAAGAGGCAAGCTTCATTCTTCTGCTTCAAACGTTTTCTTTTCCATCGACACACAGTTGTGGGTACCACTGGAGTGTAGTGTGAAGTTGCAGTGCATGGATACACTCACCAGGCCAGGGCAATCTTTGTAGCCTTCAGTTTAATTGTATTTCTTTGTGTGGAAGTCATTGGAAAGTCTATACTAGATATTTTGAAATATACAAGTAAATCTTGACCATAGATCAGAGTCTGTCTATGTTACCACAGTCATTTTTCTACTCTTTTTTAAAAATATTTTTATTACTACGTATTTTCCTCAATTACATTTCCAATGCTATCTCAAAAGTCCCCCATGCCCTCCCCCCCCCACTTCCCTACCCATCCATTCCCATTTTTTGGCCCTGGCATTCCCCTGTACTGGGGCATTTAAAGTTTGCCTGTCCAATGGACCTCTTTCCAGTGATGGCCGACTAGGCCATCTTTTGATACATATGCAGCTAGAGTCAAGAGCTCCAGGGTACTGCTTAGTTCATAATGTTGTTCCACCTAAAGGGTTGCAGATCTCTTTAGCTCCTTGGATACTTGAGTGTGTGGATGGTTGGAATTGGATCTCACTATGTAGCTTAGGTTGGCTTTGCATTTGCTCCAGTTCAGCCACTGCAGGCTCATCCATGCTGGGTTACAGGCATGACCCCATACCTGGTGGAAATCCTAGTTTTTATCCTATCTCTAGTGCCTAATGTAACTGGCACATACAATTTAGATGTTGACTAATTAGTTTTAGAGAATGAACGTTTGTTATTACTTTACAGATTCATCTCAGATAAATGAATCCTCTTTGTAAATGAGTTGGACAAAGCATTCGAGACTCTAATTTCAAACCCATCCCCCAGTTTGGTTTTCAACTTTCATCGATGTTCAGAGAGATGGCAGTTTAGTTTCTGGGCTAATCGGGTCAGAGGCTTGTTGTTTTTCCTGCCTTAACAGACAAGTATATGCTTAGTACAGTGAAAACTTCAGACACACTGGATGATATCAACAAAGAAGAGAGGAAGAGGCAGCTCCTCCTTGGTGTAATTGTGCAGATACCATTTTAGCTTACCATCTGCAAAATGAGAGTGGTATTAAGCATATCCCCAGCGTAAAGCATGAATAGTAGGTGGTTAGGGGGTATTTTGGACTTGCAGTATCCTGTGCCAGCAATGGTTTGAAGATTCTTGATGCTGCTGTTCCGTGCTTTGCGTCCCTCTGAGAGCACTCCATTTGCCTCATTAACCATAGGACTTGAATTAATATAAATTATTGAAGCTATTTTTTGTTGTCTGTTTTTTAAAGACCATTTGGCTAACCACCATTGTTCCTTGCATAGGAAATGCTGGTTAACCCTTTAGCACAGTTGGTTAAAGTAAAGAAAATGTGATGTTGCCAATTAATTCAATACTTTACGATAGTGTTGATAATGAAATGTGATAATGCTTAGTTATGGTTACATAGCCTCCCACTTCCGTGGATATGAAGAAGTGCTGAGAATGTACGAGCAGGACGATTTGTATCCAGTTTCTTTTATTGCTATATTTCTTGTCCCTCTTCTTCTACAAACCTTCCTTCTATTGCTACTCTTAGGATGCTATTATATATCTTGGTTTTCAAGATGTTGAACATTTAAGAAAACCAAGGCACAGTCTTAGACTTTTAGTAGAAGAAGCTTTTACTTTATAGTTCCAGCAGAGGAGCAGCATACACTTCCATGTCAAAACACTGGAAGGACGTGACATGAAGAAGCAAGGGTTTGTTTTGCTCATGGTATGGTGATACTTCTCATCATGGCGGGAGGCACGGTGATGGAGTGTGAGTCAGGCAGCCACATTGCATCTGCCCTGGGAAAGAAGGGAGGCTGGCGCATTGCCTTATTTGTTTGACTTCATTCAGCCCATGGGATGGTGTTGTCCATGTAGTTCAGGATAATGAGGTTTTCCGATTTGCATTAAGCCTCTCTGGAAATTCCTTTGCAGACACACTGGGGTGTTTGTCTCCTGGGTAATTCTAAATCTTGTCAAGTTGACAAACAGATTAACCATCATCGTAGTAGCTTTAGTCCTTAACAACTAAGGAGCTAATGAGCCATTTGAGACACAACTGAGATAGATACATGGCTGGGACAAACCTCAGGTGACAAAGATCTTCAAGATGGCGGCTTTCACATACTCATTCCTTAAGACATCCATTACATTCATGTGTGTTTCAATCACTCGACCATTTTTAGGAACCTGTAGGTCACTGAATTCCACTGTGCTGACCGAGTTTACCTCATACCTGAATGGAGGAAAAAAAATATCACTTCTGTAGATTATTGCTTCTCAGGTAGTTCTCAACGTTGATACTCTTATATAAACGTGATTTACATCTTTTTGCCTAAGGAGACACTACAAGAAAATGATTCTGAACCTCATAACTAGTATCAATCTAAACTACTAGACAAGTTCTCATGCTCCCCCTGGGCCCCAATGCCTTCATACTGGTGAATTAAGCAGGTTTACGTATATAAGACCGTTTGGGCACTGATTTCTCTTCAAGTAGCTGTTATTTCTTAGATGAACCCCAAGGAAGCTCAGTCTATTAGTCACTTTTCTTACTCCTGTGAGAAAAATAGGAAAAATAAAGATCCACCTTGGCTCATGGATTTGGAAAGTTCTGTTTTTCACACCCTCAAAGACACAGCCAAGTGGCTCACACCACTGAGGACAAAGAGCAGAGTAAGCTGACCCACACTCAAAAACCACAGGCCCCTATGATCTTCTTCCAGCTCGTTCCCAGTTCCCTGAGCTTTCCACAATGGGGCCAGCAGATGGGGTCCAAGGGCTCAAACACAGGCGCCTGTGGGGATCTTTCGCCTCTACATAAAGTACAGCTGCTTCTTGTTGTCTTGGAGAGCAACTGAAGCTGTCAGCATGACTGTGGACCTTGCTCAATCTGCCACGGTTTTCTAAACTAGTTTCCAAATAAGGTAGGGAGCTTTTGCCGGCTACTTTAAGTCCACCTGATACAAGCTAAAGTCATCACAGAGTAGGGAACCTGATTTAAAAAGTAATAAAACCTGGCTGCAGGGAAGTCTGTAGAGCATTTTTGTTATTAGTGATTGATGGGGGAGGTCACAGCCCATTGGGCATAGTGAGACCCCTGGGCTATGGTTTTGGGTTCTATAAGGAAACAGGCTGAGCAAGCCATGGAGAGCAAGCCAGTAAGCAGCTCCACTCCGTAGCCTCTGCTTTAGCTCCTGCCTCTATGTTCCTGCCCTGCTTGAGTTCCTGTCCAGACTTAATTGAGCGGTGAACAGTGATGTGAAGTATAAGCCATTAACCCTTTCCTTCCCAGTTTTCTTTTTGCCATACTACTTTATCACAGCAACAGCAACCCTGAACCCTGAACGGAGACAAAGTTGATCTTCCTCAAGTGTTGAAAAGAGCTGGGGTTGAGAGTGAAGGAGAAGAGGCAGAGAAGTGTGAAGGTAGGCATGTTAGGATGAAATAAGCAAACTGTTCTCAAATGTGACCCACAGTAGGGTGGTGGGCAGAAAGCTATGCTTTAAGACACTGATTTCTTCATGCTCAGCTTTCCTTTTGTGCTCCTCATTGTCACCTAGCCATGGCTTTACTGGCACACAAATTTGATGGCTCACTTTGAGTTTCTGTTTTCAAATATTTACTTTTAATTATGTATATATGAGGATGACTGTGTATTTATTCATGAATGTAGATACCTGGAAAGGTCAGCAGAGGGCACCAGAATCACAGAACGATAGTTACTGATAGTTATGAATACTCAATGTGGGTGCTAGGAACTGAACTCAGATTCTCTACAAATTCAGAATGCATGCTTTGCATATCACATGACCTCCTCACACAACATCTTAGCTTTAATTTTACTTAATTCTGCAACTGTTGTTTTTGAATAACTTTGTGTCTTCGTTAGGTTTACTACTGCTCTGATGAAGCACCATGATCCAAAGCCACTTGCGTAGAAAAGGGTTTATTTAGCCTATATATCTTGGATCATGATCCATTGAGGGAAGCCAAGACAGAAACTCAGATCAGGAACACGGAAGCAGGAGCTGAGGTAGAGGCCAGGAAGGACTGCTATTCACTGGCTTGTTCCTTGTGGCTGGACAAGCCTAACTTCTTATAGAACCCAGGACCAGTCTGCTCAGGGGCCACACACTAGACCGGGTACCCTCCGTACAGTCACTAATAAAGAATATGGCTATAGGCTTGCCTCCCTACAGCTCAATCTTACAGATCCATTTTTAAATTGAGGTGCCTTACTCTCTGATGACTTTTAGATTGTGTCAAACTAGCCAGGATACTTTATAAATAATTTTGTCTTTCATTGTATCCTTGTATAAAACAATAAAAGCATTAAGCTATGGATGGAGATACAATCAGCCCTGAATATTTCATATTTCTTTCTGGTTCTAAAGATGACTTATTAAAAAAGTTACATTGTGTATGTGTGTGTGTTTATGTGTCTTTATGTGTCTTTTCCATATGTGTGTGTATTAATACTTAAAAGATGCAAAAGAAGTTGCTGGATCTCCCTCTCTGGCACCTGGAGTTACAGGTGGTGTGAGCCACTCAATATGATTGCTGGGAAACAAACTCAAGTCTTCTGGAAAAACTCATAATTACTCAGCCAGCTATCCAGTTGCAATGAGTTGATTTTTTAAAAAGAGTATCAAAGGCCAAGTATTGTGATTTGTCAAAGTTGCCATGACTATTCACTATGACATTTATCACAGTTTTGTAACAGAGACTATGATAGTGTGAGAGACTTCAGAGTGACCCATGAGGAAAAAAAATAGACTATTTGGTCCTAACTTGGAATAAATAAATGCTAAAATTCTAATTGTAAAAGGGCTACCTGATTGCACATCTTAAATGTCATGTTTACATAGGCAGCCGTGGATATAAGTTATATTCAAAGTTGATGTGATTTTAAAATTGCACCCAAGATTTTGTAGATCTTTGGAAAATGATAACAATCAAGGTAGAAGTGTTAGACGAATCTAACACAGGCAGCAAGAACACCCTTTGCTCTTTCTCCTGATGGTGATTGAGGTAATTAACTGCCGGCAGCCAAGTTGGATATATATTCCATGGCCTTGAATTTGAGTCCAGCTAACTGGCCCCTGTGGGGCTAATACCCACTACTTGGGCTGTTTCCACTTCACTTAATAGTTCAGAACCAAGGATCTCACTTGGCTCCTGAAGGATTAGCATTTTCTTGCCGTGCCCCTCCTCCCATACCTCTGCTGACTTTCCTCCTCCTTTCTCTCTGCTTTTAAGAAACTAAATCCGCCCATATGTGTGAGTAGTGATTGTTAAAACTTTCTTGAGCATTTTCTCTCTCTCTCTTTCTCTCACGAGTAGAGAGACTATCAGAAACAGGAAAGAGAAATGTCCCAGCCTTCCTGGAAGACATCGCTTCTTCTGCTCCCATTAGGCTAAGAAAGGATTTCACCCACTCCCATGTTCTTAAACTATGAGAGAATGCAAAGATGTACTCAATACATCGGGAAATGGTTCTAAGATTTTCAGTTTTATGCACCATTCCTAAAATTCTGGACTTCTTTTTTTTCTGCTTTTCCCTGTAGGGACAGTTTTCTGAGCATACAAAGAGCCACGAGCCACATGTGGCAGTCTGGCCATTGATGTTAATGATGTTAATATGGGCCCTGGTTGAGTTGGGATCACAACTTATTTCTCTAGTTACCAATCCTCTGTGAACTGCTGCCTCGGGGCCAAAATGTATCCAGCCTAGGAGAATACAATGCCCAGAAGCCATCGGGTATTTATGTCATTCTGCATTTTTATATAGAAACAATTAAAGCTACTTGGTTTTCAGGTGTATTTTCTTGAGATTCAGGTCAAAGTTTATTTTTTAAAAAAATATAGAAAAATCTACAACGTTTTCAGCTTGAAACTAAAATAGCTAGTATAATTTTAGATTTTTGAATTCTTTTTCCCCCTAGCTGTGTTTATCCCCCATGTCCTTAAACACCAAGTGCTTCTTCTCATTGAAAATCTATGGGGAATGATGTTGGAAATGAATCATTAAAAGGCTTTGTGACAGAGTTGAAACAGGTGACAGAACTAAATATCAGTTCTATGGGACAATCTCAACTCTAGCAAACAGGATTTTGTTTCTTGGTTTTTGAGCTTTGCTGGCATGGAGACCAAGCTGGCCTAAACTCACAGAAATCCAGGTGCCTGTTCTCTGAGATTAGAGATGTATGCCCCCACATCCAGCCAGATTTTTACAATTAAATAAAGTCACACTGACTGGATTAAAAAAATAGATAATCACAATTCCAATATTATGCTGGATCAGAAAGTCTAATGGTGTCATTTGGTGAAAATGGTAATTGCTTCCATTGAACTTTTTATTCATTGTGATACCCATTGCTGATAAAACAATGTAAAAACACTTTTAAATCTACGAAGTGTTGATTATTTCAAATAGTTATTTTTCTTTCTGGGGAATCTTCATCCCTGAAAATAAATCTGTATTTACTTGGTATTTTTCCTTTGTTGCCAGAATCTATAAAGTTCTTGCGTAGATATCACGTGGAGGATATAAAAGCCTTGCTTTGCTTATGGACTGATTAAGAGATGCTCAGCTCAGTGTCAATGGACTTCCTCCGTGCTAACCTTTTACATAACTAAGATGACCACTTGCTGGAGAGGGCAGTGTGTGCCCAGCTCAGAGGTGTGCTATCTTTTTTGTCCTGCTTTTTGAGAATGTAAACAAATTCTTTTGAGCTATTTCTATTGTGCCATATTAAAGGAATGTACTTGATTGGATTATAGACTATAGCTATAACCCCACTGGTAGAGTGAGTGTCTAACATTCATGTGGTCCTGAATTTGATTCTGTCCCAGCCCCAGCACCATATAAACATGATAATTAATATTGTCAACTGTACTGTAGAGACTGATGATGGTGCCCTTGCAGACGTCACAATCTGATAGGCTAATTGAGTCGGAAAGACCCGCTTTAAATGTGAGAGGTGCCATTGCCTACCCTGTGGTCCTGAACTCAGTAAAAAGGGGCGGGGGAGTGGGATGAACATCAGCAGCCCTCTCTTTCGACTTCATGACTATGGACACAATGTGAGCAGGTGCCTCAAGCTCCTGAAGCTACGGCTGTCCTGCATGATGGACAGTGTCCTCAGACTATGAGCCAAAGAAATCCATCTTACCTTGAGTTCTTTCTTGTTAGGAAAGAAAAGAAGCTAATACTGCAAACCTGGTAGTGTATGCCTGTAATCTTGACTCAAGAGCCCCAAATTACCTCTGACTACATAGAGTTCCAGGTCAGCTTAGGTTAATTAAGATGGAAAGGTCTACTCTAAATACAGGCTCTGTGAGACACTGTTTCAAAACAAAATGCCGTGTGTATATAACAAAGTAATACACTGATGAGAACTAAGGAGAGGCTATTTAATTGTAAGTCCCGAGAGCCAGGATCCAGATCTGAAGCATATCGAGTAACTGGATATAATCTTAGCCATCCGCAGGGACCTCGGAGGACCGGTTCTTCCTCCCTGTCACAGGGATGATGATTGTGTACGTTTGCTTTCCCCTCCTTTAATGAGGATGGGCACAACGGAGGCAAGGGAGGGAAACAAGAAGGCGACAGGATCGAGGTGAGCGGGACAGAGCCATGGAGACATTTTCCACGGGCCATGTATGGTTCATTCTTTCTGTTGCTTTCCAAATCCACCACTCTCACCGTTTCGGCTTTTTGGATCACTCTAGAATATGTTCCATACTCACAATGACCCTACTAACCACGAACCAATCCCCCAAGTCTCAACTAACACATATACTCTGCTAAAAAAAAAGTCCCTGAATCTCAACTTCATATGTAGGTGCCCTAAGCTCATTCAAAAAATTTCTATAGCACACATTAAATATGGAATAAAAATTATTCTCTTCTCTACTAGACTGTGACTTTAATACTGTCACCCTTTAAGTCAGCTACAGGGATATGACTAGTCCCATTATACAGATGAGAAAACTGGGACTTAGACATGATGGAAGATCCTATTTGAGGACATATGCCAAGGAAGGTGTTGGAACTAAATGCAAACACAGCACCATAGGCTACAGAGTCTATGATATTTCTGCTGTTACAGAGTATATTCCCCACTTCTGAAATACAAAGTGACACCAGGATTAGAAAACTCAACTGTGAATCATGTTGCTTGGATTATAAGTCACTTATGCACTCAACCAGAACCATACACAAGAATTTGAAGTTTCTCTGTGGCCCTGGCATGTGTCCTGTAGCTCTTCTCATCTATGTATTTTCTAAAGACATTTGGCAGTCTTCAGAATCCACATGGAAGTACAACCTTAGCAGTGTTAAATGTCTAGTGGCTTCAGACAAACCAAACTACTGGATTTTGTTCTATAGTAAGGATCATTTGTAAGTTCCATGGTGATATTACTATCTGACCAAAATAAAGCAATAGAGCCTGTCTTAGTTAGATTTTTACTGCTGTGAACAGACACCATGATCAAGGCAAGTCTTATAAAAGCAACATTTAATTGGGGCTGGCTTACAGGTTCAGAGGTTCAGTCCATTTTCATCAAGGTGGGAGCATGGCAGCATCCAGGCAGGCATGGCACAGGCAGAGATGAGAGTTCTATGTCTTCATCCAAAGGCTGCTAGTGGAAGACTGACTTCCAGGCACCTAGCGTGAGAGTGTCAAGACCACACCCACAGTGACACACCTACTCCAACCAGGTCACACTTTCAAATGGCACCACTCCCTGGTCCAAGAATATACAAACCATCACAGAGCCTTTTAATATGGAACACTTAGGCTATTTATGTAATGTCCACCATGTATTCATAAAAATCCAAATAAAAGATGTTAACTGAGGAATGAAGAGTTACAGGACTCAGGAGACTGTAGTGGGAGGAAAGCCATAAGTTCGAGGCCAACCTGGGCTATTGAGTGAGACCCTGCCTCACATAAACCAAACAAATACACTACTTAAAAGTTCTGTGTCTCAGGCTGCCTCCTATGAATGAGCATGATGTTAGTATTAAATATAAACTTGTAGAGGAAAATCGATTTTAAAAAGAAACAAATGTAATTGTTTTAGATAGTGGTATCTATAAATAGTAATAATAATAATAATTGAAGAGTCAGTGGAATGAGGCTGTGAGAAGGAGTTGTATCAAAAAGAATGTCACAGAAGTCTCCTTAGATCTAGTTAAGGTTCAGTTAGTGAGCAGGAAGAAGCAAAGAAATTAGGAAAATTTTCAGGCAAAAGATGTAGTAAATGCAGATGATACGAGACAGCAGCAACTTTGACACAGCAGTAGAGAAAGAAGGTCCACATGACTTGAGATCAGCGAAAGACAGAGACACGATTGGCTGGCAGGTCAGACTGAATTCTTGTGAAACCTGTGTAAGAATTTAGGATTATGCTTTAACAACAAATGTGAAAATTGTTAATATAGTTACGCATGAGACTATGCTAGAGAAACCCAGGGGTGGGGCATATATTTCCTTTGTGGACGTTATCCATGTCTTTTGGTTGATACTCCAGTGCCAAGAGTTTGGCCCTAAGGCTTGTAGGATGAAGCTTGACGTTTCCCTCTCCCAATCACATCAAAGGAAACTGTATCTCCTAGGAGTAGTCACACATTAATCAAGAACTCAGGGACCCAGTTATAAAACCAACATAACCAGATACTATCAGCAAAAAGAGATGCAGAGAACAAAAAGACTCAAAGGGCAGTTATTACAACTCTTAAGTTTATCTCTGCTTGCCTAGGAATGCTGGGTAGAGGGCATCCATTGGCGTACGCTCTGCCCCCTTCCTTGCGTTCAGGTGAAAGCAAGCCGACCTTGCCTATGACTCCTATGGCTGTTTCCCACAGTTAGCTTATCTGCCTTCTAAAGAGAAGTCTCTCCCTGGATCTCACGTCACATCATGGTTTTGAAGTTTGCTGGCACAGTGGCTACTCTGTTTTCCTCCAGCGACTTTGTATATTTCTTCTAGGAATATGAACTGGACTCTCAGGCTCTCAGACCATGGTTCACTTTGCTCATGAGTAGATTCTCAGAGGTGACGTCACAGTAACCCCCAAACTGTGACAGAAGCTGCAGGGAGTTGGCTCATTCACTCCTGTCCTTTCTCTAACATCTGTTCATTCCAGAACGTGACTGTCCAGTGAAAGGCACAGCCCTGATATGTGTTACACACACACACACACACACACACACACACACACACACACACACACACACACACACACACGTACACACACACAATGAGGTAATTCTGAGCAGCCAATCTGGGTGCGCATCCTTTTAGAAAGCAATGCTCCCATCAGCTTGTCTCTGACCTCCAACCGTGCAATAGAGGCACACAGTCCAGACTCTGAAAAGCTAAGCAACTCCTCTACTTCTGAGAGTCAGTACCAGGCATGAGCTAACACTGCCAAAACTCAAAAATTCCATTCTATAGCTTAGCAGCTGTCCATTCTCTCTGAGGCTTTCCATGTAACTGCATAATCATGTCTGATGGAGTTGATTTGAGCAGAGTCAGTCACACAGTTGCCACTGATTTTATTTCTCTTGAGTAGCTGAGTGGACAGCTAATACAGAAAGTTTAATGGGACAAGAGTTTGAAGCAGGATGTTTGGGACAGGTCAAAGGGCTCTTGGTGTAACCCTCTGGCCCACATCCTGTGTGACACCTGCAGGTATGTGAAACACATAAGACCTGACTACCTGGCACCCAATGCTCAGAAACTAACACCAGAGACTAATGAGAAAAATGGCAAATAAAATTCTGTTTTAGAAATTTATACTGGGAGATATGGAGAGGCCCAGGGCGAGGAGTGATAGCCGGGCAAGGAAATAATTTATGGGGGAACTGAGCAGCTTATAAAATACTGACACTGTGAGGGAGCTGAGTCTGGGATGAAGAGGGAATGGTTAGCATGTAGGGGTCTGAATAGACATGTGTTCACACACAAACCAGGATGGCACATTTGCTTAGATAGACATACACACACAGGCACACACACACACACACACACACACACACACACACATGGATGGCACATGTGGTAATCATTTGCCTGGATAGACCTATACACACACACACCAGGATGGCACATATGATAACCATTTCTCTGGATAGACATGTGTTCATACACACCAGCATGCCACATGTGATAATCATACATGGATAGATATGTGTTTTCACACACACACACACACACACACACACACACACACACACACACACACACCAGCATGCCACATGTGATGATCATACATGGATAGACATGCTTTTTTTTTTTTATACACGTGCGTTTTTTTTTTTTTTTACACACACTAGCATGGAACAGGTGGTAATGATATTTGATCATTTGCATTCTATCTTCTGATGGCAATATCCAATATAAAAAGCTTTCAAGAGAATGTAGAGTGGTGGGAGGTATTCAGGTTCAAGTTGCAAATGCAACTTCTAATCTATCTAAATGACAAGGCACTAAGGCACGAGTTAAATGCTTCACTTAGAGGTGCCCCCTAGGCTCTTGCTTTGCCCCCCCCCCTCAGTTTCACAGGGGGTGTAATCTCACCAGAGAAGGTCACTTCCTTCTCTGTTTGTTGTCTAAGGCAAGGTGTTGTCATTGTCACACAGACCAAGCAAACTTTCAGTTCCTTCACCCTGTCCTTGCTCTCCCCTCCCCCTGGATGACAGGAAGCCATTGATCCACTTCTCTGGGTGCCTTCATTTGACTAGCTATGTACCACCTACTTGGGTATAGTGTGTGTGGTGTTTTCCTAATGCAACTACTTAATTTCCCTGCACGTGTGACTGAGGCATATAACAAATGATTCATGGGAGAAAAATCAGTAGACCATCTCGTCAGAATAGTAGAGCCACAAATAGGAATCCGGTAAGACTCACGCTGATTCCAAAAAAATGTAATTATAAAAATACAATATTTTGAACTTCCTATACAGCAAACGCAAAATGACCACTTATGGAAGAGGCAACGTTTCACGGAGCATTTACATTTCCACTTCCTCCTTTTTTTTTGTGGATTAAAAAAAAAATAAATCTTTGCCAAAAGTAAAAACCTATTCAGAGGGAGAACAGGAGGAAAAGCTGAATACCAAGCATGGCTCAGGGCAGAGAGGCACTCCATGCAATACATTTTATCTAAAGTTTAACTACAGTGTCTAGCATTTAAATGTGTCCAGAGGTTCAGAATCAAATATAGGAAGAAGAATTTAAAATCTACTAAGTCAAGGGTGTATGTGTGGGGAGGGTAGGTGGACATGTTTTCTCTGTCTGTCTGTTTGTCTGTCTGTTTTTGTCCCTTTTTGTTTAAGGATAAGAATTGGTTTGCAAAGAAATTTAAATTAACACCAAAGCAAAGAAAGGAGACAAGAAGATTTTGTGGGCTTAGATTATCAACTCCAAAGAAAGGAAAGAGACTCCAGCAATAAGATACTGCCTCTGGTAGGCTGTCAGTGTTCCTCTGCTTTTAAAACTCCCTAACAAGGTGAGCGAAACCATTCCAAGAACACTATTGTCAAGAGACACCTTTGAACTGATCTATCCTGCAGGATAACCCCCAGAAAGGTAGAGGGAAAAAAATAACTTTCATATGTTTGTGGCCGCACAGTGCAGCTCTGACTTCTGAACATTTTTCCCCAATTATTTTTGTAAAGTATTGATCGCAATTTAATTTTGCAGTCCCAACATGAGAGGCGCTTCATGCTGAAATGTCTCACAGGAGAATGTAATCAGGGTCTAGCCCGAAGGTGAAGCACGCGGACACGGGCTTTCCTCCGTTCCTCCCCTCTTCGTCGGCGCGGGCATTGGAGCAGAGGGCATTCTCAGGCAGATTAATTTTTGACGATGGGATCGATGGAAGATGTTTTTTTTTTTTCCTCTTGACATTGAGTCATCTAATTTGCTGTTTATCTTTGGCTTATTGAGTTTCGAGCATTGTTAAATCATACCTCTCAGCTGTTTAATTTCAGATGTGAATTTTGAATTCCCTTCTTGTACTTGGGCATAACTCTTTTACCTAAAAGGAACAAGATGATGGGCTTTTTTTTTTTTTTTTTTTTTTTTTTGACACTGGGTTACCGCTTTGGAGTCTGTTAAGTACTCCGAGGTAATGTTATAGCACCTTCTAGCCTTTTCTCTTTGCTTGTGGCCATAGATCAGCTCACCTCTAGGGAAATCAGGACTTGCCATCATTATTATCCCTAGCCCCTTCATCTGGTCTCCCTTGTTTCCTGACTCCAAGGCTTGATGAAGTGCCTGGATGTACGAACACCTTATCTCAAGTCTCATAATTAACCCCTTCATAACACAGGCTGAGGGAATTATTTTTCTTGTGACCTGCTGGTTCAATATCGGTGGCCCTTTACAGAAAACATGTGGATTTACCAGTTTCAATTCTGTTTTGGCTGTAAGATATGAATGTTATTAGTATGCCAATGGGTATAAGAAAAATGTTTTCCACCTGGAGAAACTTGGCTTTATAAAACCGTTATTCGAGAGAGAGAGAGAGAGAGAGAGAGAGAGAGAGAGAGAGAGAGAGAGAGAGAGAGAGAGGATCAAACTATATAAACTATGGCTCACGACAGCACCACATGTATACAGCTGAACATTCTCCGCAGCAGCAAGAGGATGTTAAATGTTATTCAGCTTATCCATTTTTCTGGGCCAGATCTTAATTATACCATGCTAATAAAATACTAAATCGGGTGCTTTTTATGTTTGAAAGATGTGTGGTATATTTTAAAAGAGTTGAAAAATGAAATTAAATATGCTTATAAAATGTAGCTCTGGATCTGAATTTAACAATAAGGCCACATTCCAGTCTTAATTAATTAATTAATTAAAGCCATCTTATGCCATATCTCCAGCCTCTCATGGACTTGCCTGAACAGTAAGATGTCTTATGTACTATCAGGAGAACAGCTGTTTCTCAAATTCTGCATGGGTTTGCTAACTACTTGGGTTCCGTAAGAAAATCAGCTTCCTCATTAGTCAAATTAGAAAGTTCAAAAGATATATTTAGGCATGCAATACAGAAATGGTGACATTTTGGTATGGAATGATGCCCATTTCTCTCTCTCTCTCTCTCTCTCTCTCTCTCTCTCTCTCTCTCTCTCTCTCCCCCCATTTCTCTCTCTCTGCCCATTTCTCTCTCTCTCTCTCTCTCTCTCTCTCTCTCTCTCTCTCTCTCTCTCTCTGTCCTACATTTTGCCTCCTCTGAATTGGTTTGATGTCCATTGTTGCTCTCAGTGGTACCATCACTGTATAGTCATGACCACTCATTTGTGTTAATTTTGGTTATGCTGTTGATATATTTTTTTAAAAAAATCTTATAACTCTGTATTATGAAACACTCCTTTGATGCCATTTTGCAAATTGCTTATATATCTCTAGAAACTGGCCCATATCTTTTCCTTGAAGTTGCTCTCATTTCCTCATAGCCATTTTGTAATCATGACGGGTGATCAAGACTGAAACCTGCTTTCAGATAAGTATTCATGCCACTACTCCTTTCTTAGCTCCTGTTCCTCACATGTCTGGGGGAGGGCCTCTCACAGCCTGATGTCCTGAGCCCTGTGCGAGAAGTACAGTCTGTAAGTGCTGGCATATGCAAAAGAATTTCTATTTATTTCTATTTAGAGACAGTATGGTTTAGTTGTTTCTTTTTAAATTTTAAACCAGTTTTATCTCCTTTTACTGTGTCCAACGAAGTGATAACTTTTTTTTCCAGGCAACAAAGTAAACCTTTGAATCCTTACCTTGTAACCATTTGCTTTCTTTCCTCCTCTGGACTTTCTGTTGAATGAGGACTTAGTGTAAGTGTCTCTGCTCTTCAGCTGGCACTACAGTTGGAGATGAGTTACTGTGGAAAAATGTAGACAGGAATTTTCTGCTCCTTGAGAGAGTATATGAATTGTGAATGCATTAAGAATTTGAAAATTAACATGTGCATCTATAAACATTACATTGGAATAGCCTTATGACTCTATTGAACTGTTTCAGGTGAGAAATGGTTAACTCACCAGCAGGAAAAAGTCAATTTCCAAAACTGTGAAAGGAAGAATTAGAATAAAGGGCTCTATTGTCCAAAAGTATGTTTTCCCTCAAGATTAAGCTCTGGTCGCCCGACAACATCAGGGCCAAGTGCTTCCAGGCTTCATGCCAGGGTTAAAAAGAAACTCCTTAGAGTGGATCACATCATCACATCATCACATCAGTACACACACACACACACACACACACACACACACACACACACACACACACACAGAGAGAGAGAGAGAGAGAGAGAGAGAGAGAGAGAGAGAGAGAGGGAGAGAGAGAGAGGCAAAGAGAGGCAAAGAGAGACAGACAGACAGATGTATACACACAGAGAGAGACAGAGAAAAAGAGAGGGTGGGAGAGAGACAGAGGCAGACAGACCTACAGATACACATGCCTGCACACAGACATGCACGTACACACACACACACAGAGACAGAGAAACAGAGAGGGAGACAGAGAGATAGACAGATATACACAAACACATACAAAGACACACAGACACATACAAAGGCATACAGAGACAGATATACACACACAGAGAGACAGAGAGAGGCACACACAGACACACAGAGAGAAACAGAGAGGGAGGGAGACAGAGAGAACAAGACAGACAGACAGACAGACACACACACACACACACACACAGAGAGAGAGAGAGAGAGAGAGAGAGAGAGAGAGAGAGAGAGAGAGAGAGAGAGAGAGAGAAAGAAAGAATGGGGAGGGTGTTCCGGTGGATGGAGAGCCTATTTCTGTTTAACTTGTTTGGGTGATTTCACATATTCATGAATTACTGCTGGTCAGTTTCACCAAAATCAAACTCAAACTTCTAAGACAGTTTACTTTTTTCAAACACATAGCCTATCACTGAGCTACCTACACCTGAGGCTTCCTCCTAAGATGCATGCACATGGATGGCAGGGGCGGATCCTGTGGGACCCCTCTGCTCTCTACCTTGTTTCCTGAGACAGGGTCCCCTACTGGGTGCTCTGGCTAGAAAGCAGGCTAACAAGCCAGGAGGATCTTCCTGTCTCTGCCTCTCAAATGCTGGGATTACAAATCCTTCCTGAACTCTGCTAAGATATTTTCAAATCAAAATAGTTTGTCCTCATCTCCTTTGTATTTTGGAGCAGTTTATGAAACCAAATATTGCAAGTATAGCTTGCATATTTATGTTGGATATTGTAAATATGGCTATATGGTATAGTTATACCATGGTTGTATATCTTCACAGTAAATAACTCAGGGGCATAACAAAGGAATTACCACTGAAATCTTGAGTCTCTATGCTCTTTTGGCAACCCATTTATTACCTGCTGCAACCTTGATTGTAAACGTCAGTCACCTGACTATCACAGATGAGGATATTTCTGAAGAAGAGCTGTTACAGACTACGAAACAATGGGCTGGGGAGGCAGGCTCAGCGGTTGAGAACTCTGGCTGCTCATGCAAAGGACCCCTCCAGGTTCAGTTACCAGCACCCACATCTGCTTAGAACTCTTAGTTCCAAGGGATGGGATAACTTCCTCTGGCCTTGAAGGTGTTGTGTCCATGTACTACACAGATATACATGTAAGAGAAGCACTCATATACTTTAAAATAAAAACAATGATGCTATAGAGTAGGGAACTTAGTTGTCTTAAACAGGAAGTCTTATTTGCAAGGAAACTAAGCAAGCTACACAAAGCTACCTGACCAAAACTCGTTTTAGAGTTAGCCCAATGTCTAGGATACCCCTTGCTTTCTCCCATCTGGTCCCCTAGTGGGAGTGAGTTGCTTGGAAAATATCATTAACTTTCCATCAAAATGATCTCACCATGATGCTGGAAGAAATCAGACCATGCATGAGGAACTTCATACAGGGGGAAATTAAGGACTTTTCCTTTGGAAAAAAAAATCAAAGAAAGCCACAAATGCACAAACAATTAAAGATTTTGATACTAAGCATGGTTGTGTTTAAAAACAGAAACATGATTTAGCCTCACCATTGGGGCCTGGCCATAAACTAAGTGCTTGTACTCCTAAATTTGGATTCATTTTATCTCAATAAATTAGCTAAAGTAGTTATAATAACAAACAAGTCTTATGACATAAATCCAAAAGAGATAAGTCCTGAAACTGGTTTTATAGGTTCTATGAGAAGGGACTAGGAAAGGACCAAGCCCTGTTGTGAATTGCAGAACATAGCAAACCTGAGACATGATGGTTGTATTTACAAGTCTGAATCAGGTTCAGGCAGTGGATGCATCCAACTCACATTTTACAATTTATTTTTATTTATATGTATGTGTACATGTCCATTCGTATATATGTATGCCTGTGTTCAGGTTCTCAAGGAAGCCAGAGAGAGAGGTTGCAGATCCCCTGGAGTTGGAGCATTCAGTTATGAGCCAACCAACATGGCTCTAGGAACTGAACTCAGGTCTTCATCCAAAGCAGGTGCTCAGCCATTTATCCAAACCCTAAACTCACATTTTACCATTATCCCAAAACCTCATCCTTTTAATGTGAACAGACACTTGGGGTCACAAAAGCTACCTCTGGCAAGCTATTTTTGCCACATCTCCCATCATCTGCAAGTGTTGGAACTCTTAAATATAGAGTTCACACCACCCAGAGCAGAAGAGTTCCTAGCATTAAATGAAGGGTCAGAGGCATTTTAAGATCTAGGTCCATTAATACAGTGTCTCCCGTATTCATCCTGAGATGCTTGGATCAGCCAGTCTATAGCATCATACTTAACACTGTCTTATATTTTGTCTCTTTGTATTCATTCTGTAGCTACAGGATTTTCCAAAAACATACCAGAACAAGAATATATTTTAAAGACCTACAAGGTTTGCCATTTCACAATTCAGCTTTTTAATAATTTAGAGAAGACTATTTGAGCTAATAATCCATTTGAAGTTGACTCCTTAAATCTTACAGTAATGTGTGTGTGTGTTGACATTTGTATGAAGTGCATAGTCATGTTATATGGACTTTAGTGTGTGTGTGTGTGTGTGTGTGTGAGTGATATGTTTGTATGTGTGCATTGCCATTTGTGTGAACATATGTACATTCATGGTATATGGATCTTTGTGTGTGTGTGTGTGTGTGTGTGTGTGTGTGTGTGTGTTCGTGCCTATGGAGGCTTCAGGTTGGCCTTAGAGTCTTTGCCTGCCATTCTGCACCTTATTCACTGAGACATGGTGTCACAGTTGAACATTAAGCTCACTGGTTTTACTAGTCTATCTATCCAGCTTGGTTCATCCATGCCAACCATCCTGTTGCTAGGGTTACAGGTAAGCATTTCAACTTGGCATTTTTTCTGGGTTCTGGGCATCTGAACTCTAATCTCCCCTCTTATGCGCCATGTGTTTTATCTGCAAAGCCATCTCCTCAGTCCAGCATCAAACTGAAAAATCCTTGGAACTATGAACTGGTGACTATAGCTAATCATTCACCATGGGAAGGTAATGTAAGTATGCAGTGGCAAGGCATCATGAGCCACTGTGCTGGGTTGGGTATTATGGCCATTGTAGGCTCTTCCACAGCCCAACATGAAATAGAAAGACTGAGTCTGGAGGCCTAGATATTCTCACTTGGTTAACATCTGGTCACTGCATTGGATATCATTTGTACCTCATACTATCTAATTTACTTGTCATAAATTTTTTTTTCAATTTATATCTGGGAGAAGAGGGTTTTAAAAAATTTTTATTGGACTGAAAAGATGAGCTGTGTGTGTGTGTGGGGGGGGGGGTTCCCTAATTGTTTGATTAGCTTAATAAAGACCGCAGAAGCTAATCGTTGGGTGGGTTTTCCAGGAAGCTGCAGGCATGTATTGGGGCACTGATAGTTTGTAGCCTCTGCAAGTAGATGCAGAGGCTAAGGAGGAGGGGTCAGGATGTTCTTCATCCAGCCCTTGAGTTATCTGGTCAGTTTTAAAATATAAAAGTCTCTAGTATTTTCCTTCCACTAAAAGGAACTGGGTGAGACAGACATTGCTAGCACTGGCCACAGATCAAACAAGACTGGAGCAACTTGGCGAAGCTAGCTGGGGGAGCTGGGGGAGACAGCCATTGTGGCACTGGGCAAGGAGTAATCAGAGAATGGGAGAGGTAGTGTGAGAGCTGAGAGAGACTGGGGTGGTCGTTGGTGCCCTGGTGGAACTAGCCTTGAGAGGTTGGAAGAGCTAGTGTGGCTTTTAAAAAATTACACGCACCATAATACAAGTACCAAGCCTCATGCATCTATCAAAAGGAATAAGAAGTCACCAGGAGGCTCTAGCCTGCTCATCTTGTCTGTATAGCTTGTGTGATAATCACTGTGTTCCTTCTAACTAATTTGAGACATTAGAGTGGCCTCTGCAGTCGCCCGATGACAGAAAGACATTGCAGACATCACCTTACTTGATTTTTTTTTTCAAACACTGTTCAGAAGAGTCAGGAAAGGTATAAATATCTCTGTCTAAAATCCAGAACTGAAGGCTTAAGGAGTCTGTACTGTCTCTCAAGTCTGTAGAAGCAAGCATACAAGGTAAACTTACATTCTTGTCTTGGCTTAGCCACCCATTCCTTCTGGTCAGTCATATTGCCCTGTTTAGGTTCTACTACCCATAGCCAACCACACATAAGCCATTCTGTTCTAGACAGCTCGAGGCAGGCAAAGACTTGGGGGCATGAAATTACATAGGCTGAAGCCTTGTCATACAGAGTTCAAAGACACTAGGATTGAAAACAAAGCCAGTGTCCAGGTAAGCACCAGAAATAGTCTCAAGAAGACAAAAGCAAGAGAAAAATTCTGTATTTATAAGGTGACCTTTCCACTTTCCTAATGCCTGGCCAAGACCCTCATCCATTCATCTGCTCTCCTAGGAGTGTTATCAATTCATGATGGCCTGGTAATCCCCCAAGATCAATTTAGTTTGTAATCATACCATCTTTGATGAGAGGCAAAGCCTAAGGGGAGGTATAGGAGGTGCCTTGGAAGGTAGAGAACGTAATAGTAACAGTGAAGTGCATTAAGGGACTCTTCTCAGTGGTTGGCCCATACAGTTATCCAGACTTGAATGGATATGGTGGTTTGCCATGAATAACAGGAGCATGAAGACCCATCCTGAGGACACAGGGACTGGGGATAGGGCGAGCCACAGGCTTGGGTTGGAAGGATGAACAGCAGTTAGGTTTAACAGTCAACTGACATTGGCCCAGCTAGATCTGCAGGGACACTATGGTTTACTCTGTTGGAACATGACACCGTGAGCATTTCCAGCCATAAAAGCTCAGGAAGAAAGGATGCCAACTCACCTGAATCCTAGGCCACTCATGGCTCTGCTCTCCCTCATTCATTTCAGAGCACTTGGAATTTGATCTAGCTATTTCCCCCTGGGCTTTCTTTACACACAATTTCTCTCCAAGTGTCTCATTTTCTTTTCACTCTCTTTTGCTGTCAAATTCTGTGGAAACAACTTTTCTCCTTCCTAAGGTACTCAGACCATATGAAATGCTGGCAATTTTCACGCCAGAGGTTCCTGTATGTTTGTTACAGTTCCCTGGCACACTAACTGGTTGCCCAGTTGACAGTGCTAATTTCAGCACTAAAGGGGGAAAAAAAAGTCATTGTCTCTGTGCCATCCCTTTAATGGTGCTTGAAAATGTAGTGAAAATGTTACATTTTCAACAAGGTCATTCACAAGGCTAGTATTAGAATTCACTACTAATTCTCCATCTGAGAGTAACTGGTGTATAATTATTCAAGCAAGCTTTATGCATTTTGATATACCTGCTTGCTCAAATAAAGTACAAAGCTCTTCATCCAGGGGCCAAATCTTCACTGGTACAATCCCAGTGCTTACTGGTATATTCCGTTTTAAAGGTAGTGGTGAATATTATTAGTACACTCGGGCAACTGTTTGATTTTTATTGTTGCTGCTAAATGATGAAAAGGGGGGAGTAGTTGGGGACCAGTCATTCCCTCAGCAAAATGTTTGGACTTGTGTTATTTGTTACAACACAAACGAGCTGGCATTTGGCTTATGGAATAAGTTGGAAATCTATAATTGTAAATTTGTACTGATTTAAATGAAATCAAAACTCAAAGTGTGAAACTATCCAAATAAATATAATTTTCCCCAAACTGCTTTGATATGAAAAGAGACTCTTTGGCATAGCTCCAATTAACTATGTGAGTCACCCAGACGGAAGCAAGAAGACTCTATCCATCTGATTATAAGTCTCTGCAAATAGCAGAGACACTGCAAGCATCTTGGCTGCTTTGTCTGCAATGGGCATCTTCACAACCCAAGCAAACAGAATGAACCGCTTCTGTCACTTGTTTAGCCAGATCCATGGCTCAGTTTCCAGGCTTTAAAGCCGCCTTGAATACGTTTAGTTTACGGAAGAGATACTACATGAAACACATTCATCAGAAGTGAGTTTTATATCAAGTCTGCTTTTTTACAGAGCACATTTTCATCTTTGTGTCTGTGTAGGTTACGTGCATGGTGTGTGTGTGTGTGTGTGTGTGTGTGTGTGTGTGTGTGTGTGTGTGTGTGTGTGTGCAGATGCACATATCTTGTGTGCTTTGTATGTCTGAGGTCAGTTTTGGGTGTTGTTAGTCATGAGCTATCTGGCTATCTGGATCTTTTTTTTTTTTCCTTTTTAAACAGGAACTCTCACTGGGGCTCACTGACTGTCAGTGACTCCCTGAGATCTGATGTTTCTGAACCCCGCCCTGGGTCTGGGTTTACCATACTGGCCTGTGTACATGGATGCTTGGATCAAGCTTAAGTCCTCAGACATGTCGTGCAAGCACTTGGTAAGTGACCCTAACTCCTACATACTGAATATATTCAAACATGATTAATATTTACTCATGACACCACTGGTAGGTTCCAGTCTACAGTTGTTAAGTGCAGTGTTACTTTTTCAAGTCTTTGTTTTGTAAAATGTGATGCTTCTGTCTCATATTTCTCCATCCTCAGCTGCCCCTGGTATTCCTACTTCTATTTATTATATCACATACCTGCTACAAACTTAGCCCCTGAACAAACAGAAACTTCAGGGAACTTGACAGAAAAACAAATACACAAAGATCTAAGCGTTTTCTAGAACCTTCTCTCTTACTAAATATATAAACCCTCACACTGAGAAATGAGATTTTGTGCAGTGTGTATCTTCTTACAAACAAGAAATAGGTTATTCACTTAGGTCAATTGGCAGAGGCAGTGGAGGCTGCTAAACACATCTGCCTACCCCAGACAGGCAGCTAGCTCCAGATGTTTGCATAGACACAAGGCAGACCCAACGGGTTGGCTCATTTTCCATGAAGTGAAGAATGAGGTTTCCCTAGTACAGGCCAGAGCAAGATATTTCACTGTGAGTGTAATGTAAGAGGTAAGTGATTTGAAGGTATCCGCCCCTCATTATCTGAATGAAGGAACTTTTTCAGCACTGGGCATATATCAAATGTCTCCCAGCAAGATTACAGCTTCACTTACAGGAAGAACATGGTCTTTTTGCCCATGAGGTGATAAATTGTCTGTGCCAGCAACAGGGAAGACTTGGAGAGTGAATAAAGAAATGGCACTAAGCATCTCTTAGGCATGTCATTAAAGGTCACATTCAATATAATTCATACGGAAAAGTGATGTCTGTGAGGTTTAGGGAAGAGGAGCAGAGAGCAGCCATGCTCTTAGCACTGATTCAGAGAGGACTCCTCACTAGCTGTTCTCGTCATGGAACTCAGGCAGAGCGATGATTGGTACTTAGCACCCAGCGATACCCTGGACTCGGCAATGGTACTGATTATTTGAAATTGGGGGGTTCTGAAATCTCTTTTAACCAGACATCTGAAGTTTAAATACAAACTCAGCATTGAAGTCAAAGAAACTAAAAGCTAGGAGAGTCTTACTTATCTGTGGTTTTATTTGATAATTAAGGACTATTCACACCATTGTCTGTCTTTCTTTTTTTCTTTCTTTCTAGTTTTTTTTTTTTTTTTTGCCAGTTTTGTGATTATAAAGTCAGAGTTGTAACAAATTCCTTTCTGTGAGTGTCACTGTGTTGGATAAGGAAGGAGAGAGACAGAGAGAGACAGAAACAGAGAAAGAAACAGACAGAGGACAAAGTGCAACGTGCAGGTGGAGAATATGGCAAAAATGGTGTCTCCGAAAGAAAACAAACAAACAAAAAGGAAACATTAATTAAACCAGAAGAATTCCTTTAGTTTTTTGAGACTCAAATGTCCATTGTGACCTTATAGTCAGGGAGCTAGGTTGGTAGAACGCGCAGAAGCCAAATGTGAGCTGGAAGCATGCCAGTACAAATGCACAGAGGCGCTACTCAGAGAAGCATTGTTTCTGTGAGTAAATGCCAAGGCTGGCCCTGGGCTAATTTGAAATGAGCAGCTGCATGGGTCACACAAGTATAAGAAGTGAGCATTAGCAGGTGCAAAGGGCCACAGGCTCTCCTTTTGTCAATAGCGAAGTAAACAGGTGAAGCCCTTCGCTTATCGTCCAAAAATATAAAACTTCAGACTCCAATTGAAATCAGCCCATGGCATTTCCGGCTTCTATCAATGAGTGTGGGGTGCCTGAAGCTTCCCCAATTCAAATCCAGGCAGTGACTCAAGACGAGAAGAAAATAGGCATTGAGGTTTTTGTGGCTCTTCTGCTGGACAGAAATGATGGGAGCTCTGGGCGGGGGAGGGGGTGAGAGATAAAGAAAGAGAGAGAGGGAGAGAGAGCAAGAGAGAGAGGGTGAGAGGGAGAGAGGGAGAGAGGGGGGAGAGAGAGAGGCTTTCCAGTACACACTTTTTCTTGAATCAAGAAGCTTTTGGTGGGGGCAAGACACTGTCTCTCCCATTCCTGATTCTGGGCAATGCCACCATAACTTTGCTAGCCTGGGGCATGAGAGAGCACCAAGGCTACCCCTGCAAAGTTGTTTTATTCCCTTTGAGTCTGGGCTAGTCTCTGTCAGAGAAACTAAAATGGTTTTTGGGTATTAAAAAACTAGCATGCTCCTACACAACTTCAGATCAGCCCAAAGGAAGAACCTGTAAGTGTGGATAAATGATTCATTAAAGCTACAGGGAATTAATTTTAGGCCGGAGATATTTTTTCGGTTATATTTACTAATGTTTGAGTTTGTTTGTTTGTTTGTTTTCTACAGAGGAAGAGAGGAAACTGAGAACTCTTGAACAGAATCACGACCTTTATGTCGTTATCAGGGAAAAGGAGTGTCTGGGGTCTGCCAAGTGTTCCTCTCTGTCATGGGCTCTTATTCCAAACAACTTGGAATTCTGCCACTTCCAGAGGCGAGATTAGATTGAGGAGTCCTTTCTCCTCTTCCCTGGCGCCCACCTTAGCACAGTGACACGACTCCTGTTTTGCAAAATGTCTTACTCCTTTTATTTTATCCTCTGAGTACAAAACAATACTGAAGGAATAAAAGGCACAGTTTTGGTATCAAGATTCAGATATTCTTAAAAACCAGGCTTAAAGATGTACAGCTCACGTTGGACCAGCCTCAAATCCCATGAATGATTATTAATAAAGTGTATAAGAAATGTGTCTTTCAGTTGAATCTCGGGTGAAGCTCAAGAGGACACAGTAGCTTAGAAACTTCTCCCTCGATGGAGACTTTCCCTTCTACCATGCTTGAAACCAAGCTGGTTGGGTTTCATTAACTCCACTTAAACTAAGAACCAGTTTTGCTTTGTTGGGCTTGGTTTAACTGAAAACGGTGTTGGTATATAAAGGAAAGGAGACAGGACTTTTTTTTCCTTCCTTATTTTCCTAGAGTTTGATATCCAAGGAGATGTACAAAAGATAAGGGTGTCAGTGGTTCATAGCAGCTTCCAATGTAGCCTTGGGGTTGAGGAATGCACATGGCCTGTAGCATCCTTTGCATCAACCAGTGGGGATACTCAGCTGCCCATTTGTCTCCTCTTAGAGCAGGGGCCTCTGTTCTTTCAGGGACCATATTACAAACAAAGCCTCACTTAGCTCCAGGTAAATTTTTTCCTGAATGTTCTTCCTCTGGCTCTTCAGCCTCTTCAATATTTCAATGAATAATCTAGTCATGAACTGCTGTTCTGAAGGTCCTAGTCAACATTCCAGAATGGAAACTGGTGATTCAGTTTATGGAGTCATTGAATAAACTTGTACTCTGCGCCTAGAGTGTGCCAGATGGTGTTCTGGATCCTGGGAAGCCTTTTCAGAACACTTAGTCCAGTGAAGGATGCAAAGGATATTCTAACCAGCCTCAGGAAAGCGAGTGTGCATGAAGGAAAGTGATGAGTGTGTGCCTGTGTTATCCTTGCAGTTCCCAGCAACTGCTCTCCGGCACACACTTAGCAGGGGATTTGACACTTGCCAGCGAGGTTTAAAAAAATAAAATTGAAACAGTCTAAGCAAAGGGAGTAACATTAACAGGATCAGGGGCATCACAGAGCATGCCTGTGGAGCAAAGAGGGAGAAGTTCAGTGACTGGAGCGTAAGGCAGGTTATGATGGAGGGAGGAGTCCGGAGAAGTAGATGGGACCATGCCTGCTCTTTCTTGGGACTGAAGAGCTCCTCAGCCTTTTATCTGAAAGGATCAAGGTATCAACTCAAATCAAGACAATCTTTAGCTTGCTATTTTCTAGACTGGTGGAATAGTAACATAAAATAAGCCAAAAGAATAACCATGAAGGTCAAACCATGCAAAAGACAGTCTACATATTAGAAAACAACTAACCTGGAAGCTTGGGGGCTCCCAGAGACTGAACCACCAACCAAAGTCCATACATGGGATGGACCTGGGCTGCCATGCCTCCCCTGCACATATGTAGCAGATGGGCAGCTCTGTCTTCATGAAGGTCCCCTAACAGTTGGAGGAGGGGCTGTCAATGACTCTCTTGCCTGCCTGTGGATCCTGTTCCTCTAGCTGGACTGCCTTGTCTGGCCTCAGTGGGAGAGGATGTGCCTAGTCATGCAGAGACTTGATATGCCAGGGTGTGTTGATACCCAGTAGGGAGTCTGTCCCATCCAGCAGGATTTAGTTATTCCGTGGGTTGAGGAGGACCAGGGCCTGAAAGAGAAATGAGCAGAGAAAGGGAAGCAAGACCAAGCAAAGAGTTGTCAAGGTCTGTTTAATGAAGGCTAGGAGCCTGATTATAAGCACACAGTGAGAGAAAATTGGGAGGGGTCGAGGGGCCATAATAAAATACAGAGAAAGGGATGGACATCTGGGGCAAATGCTGATTACAGGCTTCTTGCAACTTATCTTGGAATGTTGGCCCTAAAACTGTCCGGGGTGGCCTTCAAACATTCTGCAGTTTATCTTGGAGTGCCAGCCCTGACCTAACAGTCCCAGGCACCAAATGGAGACATGGAGGAGGAGGTGAAGCTGCCTCAATCTAAGCAGTTCTAGGTACCAAGTGAAGGAGGGAGTGAAGCTGGCAGTCTCAGGCGCCAGGTGGAGGCAATGAAGGAGTGGGGTGACATAACTCCCTTCAAAGGGTCAGCAGGATTTTTAGGGTGAGAGTAACTGTGGGACCTAGTTTCCCACGGATTGGTCCCTCCATCTCCCCCTTTTCTCTTTATTAAAGTTGGGGGGTGGTCATGAAAAGAGGGTCGGTGAAGCACCTGTCTTAGACCTTTTCTGTGGTCCATGTCCAATTACCGTGATAGCTAGGCCTTTTCAGGTCCTAGGTGGGCAAGGCCCCTGTCTTAGGCTATGTGAGTTGCCTCCACTCCCGGCACCACGTCTTATTTCAATGACTTTATCAGACCACTGGTAGTCGTGATGGACACCCAGGCAGTGGACTCACAATAATCCCATCATTGGGTAATCTTGCAGCCAATAGGCGGTGTGCATCTGGCTCATGGCACCACAAGATCCTGTCATTGGTAACTCCACAGCTTATGGCCCTCAGCCACTATAAGATCTGGAGGTCACCCCATCCATCATTGTCGTTTCCACAGCTTATGGAACCAAGAAGGATCTGTTTCTCCAGCAACGGTGGAAAACTGAAAGCCAGTGGCTGCCCTCTCTGCATCGTAGGAAGAGAGGTATTCAGCTGAGTCTCTGATGTCTAGTTTTGTTTAATGCAGAATCAATCTGTAACTTAAGAAAACTGGTTAATCTGTTGAAAGCCCAAGGGCCAAATGACAAAAGCAACAGAATGTCCACGAAACGTCGTCCCAAAAGTCTAGGAAGCAAGGTTGAGAGCCAGGGTTTGAATACACACTTCAAACAGGGGGAATGGGGAAGCATCTGGGATCCCATAAGACAGAAACCAATACCAGATATTTGGCCAAGAGTCAGCCCTTCTTTAGACTCCAGATGACATCTCAGAAAGGAAGTGTCATTGGTGGCAATCACCTCTCCAAAAAGGGCTATTCCTTCATTAAAAGGAGGCTGGGATGAATAACAAATCTAACAATCTCTAGCAAGGGTAGAATTGGCCTCATGAATGGCTTGTAGTGTGGCATTAACCATGGTAAGAATAAGTTCTGCCGTACATAACTATAATAAGAATTTTAAACTTACGTTGTTAAGCTTGCTCTGAGATTTCTAACTCTATGTAGTAGATAGTAAAGCCTGATTTCTTTTACTATCTCTCTTACAATACTAGAGGCAATTCTGAATGTCACTGAATAGGCAACATTCTTCTAATATCTGAAATTTCTGTCTTTGTAGCCTTAATATTTGCTATATCCTGCCTTATTGTTGAGACTACTACTTCTAAGACATTAACTATTGCCTCTAATTTTTATCTATAATAAGTTGCTCTGACAAAGCTATGGAAATATTCTTATGCATATAATTAACAAAATGAGCAGTATGTAGCTGCTGATCTAAAGCTGTGGTAGACACTATGCCGGGGCCTAGCAAACACAGAAGTGGATGCTCACAGTCAGCTATTGGATGGATCACAGGACCCTCAATGAAGGAGCTAGAGAAAGTACCCAAGGAGCTAAAGGGAACTGCAACCCTATAGGTGGAACAACAGTATGAACTAACCAATACCCCGGAGCTCTTGACTCTAGCTGCATATGTATCAAAAGATGGCCTAGTTGGCCATCACTGGAAAGAGAGGCCCATTGGACTTGCAAACTTTATATGCCCCAGTACAGGAGAACGCCAGGGCCAAAAAGGGGGAGTGGGTGGGTAGAGGAGTAGGGGGTGGGTGGGTATGGGGGACTTTTTGGATAGTATTGGGAAATGTAAATGAGGAAAATACCTAATAAAAAAATGCAATTAAAGCAGTAAATCCTAAAATTGCTCATTTGACCTTTTCCAAGTTTGCATTCCCGGATTTTTAAACCAAGGATCATTTTCTAACTCTAACAGGTAGCAAAATATAAGCAGGTCTCTTTAACAAAATCATAACATCAGTTTCCTTATCTAATTAGGATCTACACAATTAGTTAATTGACAAGAATTACAATGAATATGAGAAGGCTTGTCAAGATTGGTGATCTTAACTCTTATAGCATACAGGTAAGGTACAAAAGCTTTCACAGCTATAGGAGAGTTGGCCTGAATGGCCAAAAACAGTGTCTCTGATGAAATCTTGTCAAATACACTGTAGCAGTCCCTCTGCCTCACAGATCATCATTTTTAGTTGTCCCCAAGTTGACACCAGGTCAGCTCTCCTTGCTTTAGCCCATGGCAGAAATAGGAAGTTTCTTCATCTTGTTTGCAAGTGGTTGCTCTTCCTGATTCCTCTTTCTCTGTGTGATCAACACAGCTTTCCTGTCCCCACTGTCAGGGCACTCAGAAACTCACAGATCAGCCTGTTACATGAATCATTCTGGAAGCTAGCATGCTTCTGTAACATTCTGTGACAAAAACAGAAACACTGCCCCCTTTTCTACATATTTAATATCTGAACAGGCTCATGCCATGTGTCAATAAGTGGATCCTTTTCATCTCACCTAGACATGATTATGTCTAGTTTTAAGATATTATAAGGCATTTATTAAGTTCTTTGACATCCAATTTTCAAAATTCTTAAAAATGAAAGTATGATTTAAATAATGTGCATGGGGGTATACTTTCTGCCCTTCTTTGTTTTTAAGAAGGTAGAATTTTTAAAGTTCCACAATACCTTGTCTTTGAGAATTATTAAATTGTTGACAAAACATCTTAAATACTTGACTGTTATAGTCAGTTTTAATATAACATGGGCAGTGACTAATTACACGTTCAATTGTTTCTCTTGAAGAGTGGTTGTAACTAGAATGCTTGAAAAGTTATTATAGTCACATGTGCATAATTCATTTATTTATTAATCAGAAATAAGAGCATTCATTTGCAGCAATTGATTAAGTATAGGTCCTCAAGAATTAACACCATTATGTGGGAACAGGTAGGAACTGAGGACACCAGAGAAATTTTTTACAATTTGACATGTACATTCTCTAAAAATATCAAAATATTATCTTAAACCATTACTATTTTGAATATATAAAGGATGAGATTATATAGCCAATTTTTTAAAGTATGATGAGCACGTTCAACTATTCCTTATCTCATGGGGTTATAAGAAATTCCAGTTTTATGTTTGACGCCAAATTCTTTACAAAATGAAGTAAAATTCTTGCTAGAATGGGATGCCCCGTTATCTGTCTTAGTAAGTTTAGGCAATCCCATGGCATTAAAGGCTTGTAGGCAATGATCAATTACATTTTTAGAGGCCTCTCCTGTATGCACAGAAGCAAAAGGAGAACCTGAACAAGTGTCAATACAAACATGTATATACTTTAATTTTCCAGATTCCACACAATGAGTTACATGCATTTGCCAAATATGATTAGGCATAAGACCTCGAGGATTAACTCCTAAATGTGGCACTGGAGATAATATAATAAATTTAGGACATTGTTTTACAATATCTGGCTCTTTGCCAAAATAAGTTAGTGCCTGCTTCTTTCCAAGGATAACCATCTGAGCTACTGCTTCATAATATGGCAAGATATTATGTTTAGGAGAAATCCTTGAATGTATCTACATTAGAAGAGACTTTTGCCATAACAATCCTGTAGGCATATGAATTGTATTAAAAATTAACAGATGTAAAGGCAAAGAGTAATCTATATAAGTGACAAATTGCTTTTCAATAGCTTTTTCCACTTGTTGTAAGGCCAGCAATCCTTCTGTGGTTAAAGATATAGGGGAGGTTGGAGCAGAACTCCCTTTAAGACTATCAAACAAAGGTTTCAACTCCCTTGTAGTATGCTTTAAATAAGGGTGAAGCCAATTAATATCACCTAACAATTTTTGAAAATCATTCAAAGTCCTTAAGTTGTCTCTGCAAATAACTATCTTCTAGGGAAAAACAGCTTGACTAGTAAGTCTAAAACCCAAATAAGTACAAGGATCCTGAGTTTGTATTCTTTCAGGAGCTATCTGTAATCCTTATCAGTTAAAGGTTTATGTAAACCTCTATAACACAAAAGCAAATCCTGGGGATCTTTTCCAGGCAACCCAGGACAATTTCTTAACTTTCCAAAAACAGTCTTCTTAAAGGAACAGTATTTTTTCTTATAAGTTGCATAAGCAATTGAAAGCTTGAGAATTAATAGCATCTGAGGGATGAACAATTTTAAGCAATTGTAAGCTCCAAGATATAATATTGACTATTAATATACAACTTAAAGTTTGAGTGGTCAACATTTTAAAACACTATCTACAGCACACAATTTAATTATCTGTGCTGAAGCAGGAGGAAACTCAAAAGAATAAATGTGTGATCCAATTCACATATACTTTTCTCCCATAGAAAGGCTGTTTTTTAAACACAGTAAATGGGATGCATGCATGCATGAATTTATAGAAGGTACAGAAGCATGCATAAAAACAATTTCTTAAACTATCTTAGGATAATGATTATCAATTTTATTTAAAATGATGGTATGCAATAGATCAAATATTAATATTCTGTAATAACCAAATTAATGGCTTTTTGGAACAAGGAACAGACACTTAGGTTTTTAAGACACAATTTTTAGCATAGTTTTTCTAAAATATATTAATTTATCTTATAATTCTTTGTTAGCACCACAGTGGCCTAATAGGATGCTAAAACTTTACTTTGAGGTGAAGAAGGATGATTTTACAACAATGTTTTCTCTTGCCAAAGATTTGTTGTGGACACATAAATAAAATAAGCAGGTAATATTTAATTACCATTGATTATAATTGATAACAATTGATCACAGAAGTTTCCTCTGCTTTCTGTGAAACCTTTTTGTTTCTCACCAGTAATTTTGAATCTCACTAGATAGTCCCTAACAAAGGTTTAAGTCACTTTAAGGCCTCAAGGTGATGTCTTAGACAATTAACATCTCCTGGAAGCTTTTGAAAATAAAATTTTGAAGCAAATCAAGTTTTCCTTCTTAGATTTTCTGTACCACTTTTCTACTGTATAACTAAAAATCCTAAGTATTAAAAGATATTGCCTCTGAATTTTATCTGGAGTAACAGCTACTCCCCAGAACTTGAAAAAAACTCATTGTGTGAGAGCAAGGATTTAAAGTTAACTTCCCCATAAAAGCATTAGTAACTAAAATACTTTTCACGTAGGAAACAATATACATATACATATAAGCAAACTCTGTACATTAGGCAAGTCAAATCGCAATGTCCTGATAAATTCCACAGCCTGATTGACCTTTTATAAACTTTGAATTTAAACTTTATTTAGAACAACATCTGGCTAGGTCTGAAACAAGGCTCTTTTAGCTAAAAGGAAGGGAGGGAGAGGTGAGATCCCAGGAACTTACCTAGCCTCGCTGAGGCTGCTCCCCTCTGAGCTCAGCATCAACCCAAACACAAACATTTTTCATTCTGAGCACTCTGCCAGAGTCCTGGCCCAAAGATTATCCCTATTTTGAAGTGTCTTTAAAGACCTGTTTTCCTGGGTTCATTCATGCTACATGTTGTTTAGAATGACTCCAACCCTGAGTTCCCAATTTTAAGCTAACTTTCTGTTACAAGAAAAAGGCTGCCTGCCCCTTTAAGAGCTGCTTGTGTAGATAATCAGCCTCTAGCGGGGCCTTTCCAGCTGTACTTGACTCCCAGCCACAGTGCAGTGTAACTTATCAGCTTCTGCTGTGCAAATTGAGACTGCCTTTTAAACAAGTTAAACTAAATCAAAGGATGGACAGCCAGCAGATAAAGTTTTAACCATTTTTTTTCAACATGAAACACAGAACAACAATCATTCAGACAACAAAACAAAAACAAAGATAAATAGACAGACATATGGACAAATGGTGCACCAAGGACAGACAATAGACAGAGAGGGAATAGAACTTGATGTCTCAAAGGGACCCAGATATCCTAACCAGAACTAAGAATATCTCCATAGGAGCCAGAGAGGAAGCAGGATGTCTCCCAATTTCCTTCTGTCCCTAGGAGAGCTCTGAAATAGCTTATTTTCATTTTCCCTCTTTTTTGCTAAAAGGTCCCAAACAGGGGATAACTGCTTTTCTGAAACCTATTTTCTCTCTTTCTTTCTCTCTCATGTTCAAATTCTAATTTTTTATCTCCTTCTTCTGGGAATTCTGTCAGAGAAGGGAGAGGAGGCACAGTGGTAGCTTCTGATAGTTACTGCCCAATAGGAAAAGATGGTTGCAGGGACTGCATCAGGACCCTCATTAGCTAGTTTATCATTTAAATCTCTGCCTACCATCTTTCACCATTTTTTATGGTGTATCTCTGCCCAGTCAATGATAAACTAGGGGCATGCTTGATCTATAAAAATAAAAAAGTTTATCAAACCTTTTTTCTTAACTGAAACTCCCCTTTCCCTGAGTGAAGCTTTCAGGTCTCTGATGAAGATCGCTTCCTTTGACAGTTTAGTTCCCATTTCTTAGCGGAGGCAAATCATTCACCTAGGACAGCTTCTCCTATGAGCAGTAGGAGCGCTCCTCAAACAGCTTATTCTTCTGGTCGTGACGACTTCTCCTGGAACTAATCTCCTTGGTCTCCGCAGGGCAAAGGTCCGTGTCTTGAGCCCTACGTTGGGCGCCACTTATCCCTTCCAGCAGGACTTAGTTATTCCGTGGGAAGAGGAGGACCAGGGCCTGAAAGAGAAATGAGCGGAGAAAAGGAAGCAAGACCAAGCAAAGAGTTGTCAAGGTCTGTTTAATGAAGGCTAGGAGCCTGATTATAAGCACACAGTGAGAGAAAATAGGGAGGGATTGAGGGGGCATAATAAAATACACAGAAAGGGATGGACATCTGGGGCAGATGCTGATTGCAAGCTTCTTGTAGCTTATATTGGAATGTCGGCTCTGAAACAGTTCTGGGCACCAAACAGAGACATGGAGGAGGAGGTGAAGCTGCCTTAATCTAAGCAGTTCTAGGCGCCAAGTGCAGGAGGGAGTGAAGCTGGCAGTCTCAAGCACCAGGTGGAGGCAATGAAGGAAGGGGTGACATAATTCCCTTCAAAGGGTCAGCCGGATCTTTAGGGTGAGAGTAACTGCAAGAACTAGTTTCCCAAGGTTTGCTCTCTCATAGGAGTGTCCCTCCACTTCTCAGAGGAGAAGGGGGATGGAGATGGGGGAGGGGCTGTGTGAGGGAAGGACTGGGAGTAGGGGGATGCTATCAGGATATAAAATGAATGAATGAATTAATGAAAAAAAGTTTGTAGAAAAGAAAGTGATGTGATCTGAGAGGAGTGTTTGAGATAAAGATGCTGTTTATTTCACCATGCTTTTTCTTCCTAGGATTTGCTGGCATTGTGCTCTTTCCTATAAATGGACATTTCTATTCTCCACAAAGCCACAGGTTCAAACCAAACCTCAGCAGTCAGTGCTGGCTGGATCCCCTATGGTAGGTACATTTCTGGTATGTGTCTCTTTTTTCTCATGTATTTTTAGGGACTGTGGGTAGGAAGAGTGATGCAAGATGTTGAGGCTGAATGAGCTCTTGGTGTAGGCAAGGCTTGAGGCTTTTAAGAAAGACAGGCACTAACCTCCCTGTATCAAATAGTACAGAGCTGTGAGTTTTCATCCTATAAGTACACACCCAGGGTCATTTTTAAGAGGGTTTGTGTCTTAGTTTCTCTTCCCTTGATGGTTAGGACACATTAGCTGTTTGAATTCTTTCTGAGTTACCATGCATATGGCCCCCCTCTACTCTAGACTCTTCCTGTGTTCTTACTATTCATACTTTGAGAACTTTGACCTTTAACTTAGTTCTGGTCTCTTCTGTCCTTTCTGTAAACTCTCTTTCTGCATCTTTTGTTTTTCAGTGGTTCAATAGCTCTACATTGACTTCTTCTTAACCTCTACCTAGTAACCTATTCTCCAGTATTTAAAAAAATTACTTTTTCCATTAGTATGTGCTGTGCACATGTATGTATATGGTGTGTATGCTACTCTGATAGATGCCAAAGGCTGACATGGAATGTATCCCTGAATTAGTCTCCACCTTATATTTTGAGGCAGGGTCTCTCGCTTGAACCCAGAACTTGCTGGTTTGGAAGGCTTAACTATTCAGCTTGCTTGAGGGAGGCCCTAGGGCTAGAATTACAAGTGGGCAGGCATACTCATCAAGTATACTGAAACTCTGGAGTCTGGTACTCACAATTGCATTGATAAATTTTACCTTATGAGTGATCTCTTTTGCCTCTGGTCTTCAGTTTTTACCACACACCCTGTGAAAGCAGACATTCAAATTCCTCCAAGTGGACCTGCAGCAAAAAATTTTATCGACTATGGTCACCAATTAATAACTAGCTCCCAAAACCATTAGCTATGGGTTTCATGTTTAATATACACAACTACTGACTAAATACAACCTGGAAAACATATCTGGGGACTGTAGTGATGCTTAGGAATTTGGGGGGATTTTTCTGAGAACTCTAAAGAGTATTGCATGTATAGATGATTTGCTCAGTTGTATAGTATTTTTTTAACATGAGAGATATGGACACACCCATTCATTTGTGGGAATTAGGAGAGAATTAAGACACACCAATAGCGTTTGAATTCCTTAGTAACATGTCAGATAATGTACATGGTTAACAGAACAACTAGATAGGTTGCCAATGGGTTAGCAAACTTCATGAATCAGAGTACATTTTTTTTTACCAGAAAAAAAGATGGCTCTTGATATATTGTCTACAAAACACCAATAATGTGTAGTCTGGTATTCATTAACAACAGATTCATATATTCCACACCAGGCTGTGGTGACTCCTGAGCCCCATAACTGAAAAAAATATGTGTGAGAAGCATAAGAAATGTTTTGAGGAAAGCCACCAAGATTATCTAAGTTTCAGAGAAGTGCAGTCTTTGAGGAAAGGTCAGAGGCTGGGGATTATTCTAGATGAAGAATGATTTTGAGATGATCTGTGAGTATTTTGAGTTTTCTCATTCAGAGAACAGTTTGTTAAGCACCTTATTTCTCTGTCACCACTAAAGGCTAAAAGTGAAGTGGAAAGGATTTAGGCTTGCAGGAAGACCATCCAATGTTCCCTTCTGCAGCCTGGCTAGCACCTCAGGGCCTTGGTGTGTGCTCCTGAAGTTCCTCTGGGGACCAAGAGCATAGGAGTTTCCTTCTTGCTGGCATGGGGTTCACAGAATGATCTAGTTTCTTCTCAGAGATATTTAACTCAAAAGTGTTAAAGAAAAGCATTTTGTTCCATTTAGGTTTTTGGGTTCTGTTCCCTCCTATAGTACAGGGGAACAAATCCAGAGTTTTTCATTGTCTAGGGGAAGCGCTACACAAGTGAGCTACACTTTCAACCTCTTCCTGCCTTGAATTTTGTACTCAGATGTTGGGCCTTATTTGGCCAGATACTGAGGCCTAGTGAGGAAGTCTGAGCCTTTGCTCAAGTTTACAGACCTGTCTTGCTCACTTCCATACTGGAGTGACTCGGCAGGACCTGCTTAAGCCTGCCTTTGCCTAGCTTCCGCTGTTGTAGAATAATTTTATTGGCCCTGCCAGTCACCCTACCCTTCTCTGCCGCTTATGTGCCTATGTTATCTCACCTCACCAAAAATCCATACCTCCTTCCTCATCCCTATATAAACACAAGTCTGATACAATAAAACGAGTTCCTGCTTTGACAGACTCCCAGCCTGGGTGTGTTAGTTTTGGGCTGTACACTCACCATCCAGCTCAGTCCCAGAGAGACTCGGCTGGACAGGGTTCTGTCCTCTTGCTTGGACCTTGCCAGCAGAGAGCCAACACACAGAAGCAAAATGCTAGTCATCAATAACCTTGATATTAGAGTCTATTGTATTTCATGTTGTGAAAAGAAAAACAGAATGGAAACAGGAAACGAAATGTCCAGAATTGTCAATTTCATTACTTGTAGTTGCATAGTCTTTTCTTTTATTGAATTATTATTATTTTTTAAATTTTATTCACTTTACATCCTGATCTCTGCCCCCTCCATTCCCCCCTCATAAAGACCCTCCCCCATTTCCCTTTCTCCTCTAAGAGGACATTAAGTCATTGCAGGGCTAGGTGCATTCTCTCCCACTAAGGCCAGACAAGGCAGCCCAGTTGGGGGTCCATATTCCACAGACAAGCAACAGCTTTAGGGGTAGCTCCTGTTCCAGTTGTTGGGGGACTCACATGAAGAATGAACTTCATGTCTGCTCTTTGTTTGGTGGTTCAGGCTCTGAAAGCCACCAAGGTTAGTTGATTCTATTTGCTTTTCTTTCTGTGGAGGTCCTATCCTCTTCAATCCTTCCTCCAACTCTTACATAAAATCCCCAAGCTCCACACAATGTTTGGCTGTGAGTCTCTGCATCTGTTTCAGTCAGCACCTGGGGGTGGGGTTGGGGGGATGAGGGCTCTCAAAGGAGAGTTAAGGACACCAACCCACCCAAATTTTTCCTGTCTAAAAGAAATACAGGGACAAAGATGGAACAAACAGTGAGTGAAGGAAGGCCAACCAATAACTGGCACAACTTGAAACCCATCCTATAAGCAAACACCAACCCCTGACACTATTAATGACATTGTGTTATGCCTACAGATAGGAGCCTAGCACAATTGTCCTTTGAGAGACTCTGTCCAAAAGAGAATTAGATACTCACAGCTAAACATTGGATGGAGGTCAGAGACTTTTATGGAAGGGTTGGGGGAAGGATTAAAGACCCTGAAGGGGTTGGGAACATCATAAGCAGACCAACAGAGTCAACAAAGCTGAACTTCTGAGAGGTCTCAGAAACTGAGCCACCAACATACATGGGCTGGAAACATGCCCCTGACACATATTTTGCAGATGTGCAACTCAGTCTCCATGTGGTCCCCCAATAGCTGAAGATGAGGCTCTCCTTAAAACTGTAGCCTGACTGTGGTATCCGACCCCCCAATAGGGCTGCCTTGTCTGGCCTCAGTGGAAGAGGATGTGCCTAACCCTACAGAGACTTGATGTGCCATAGTGGAGAGATATGGGTGGGAGGGACAACCTTCTCAGAGAGAAGGGGAAGCAGTGGGGGAGGATCTCTGTGAGGGGGGCACATCTATAGTCAGATGGAGAAAGGGCCATAGGTATGAGAAGGGATGGGGAAGTGGGGGGAGGTTGGGATCAGATCACAGGAGAGAAGACAAGAGAAACGGTCAGAGGGCCAGGAGAATGAATGGAAATTTGCAGTTGGCCTGGGTGGGGAAGGTGAGACCTGAGATAGGGCAGGCTCCTAGGAATCAAAGGGGCTGACCTTAGCTGAGACTCACAGCAGTGGGGATAAGGAACCCAAAGAGGTCACTTTCTGTAGCCAGGCAGGAACTCTAGTGGAGCAATAGGCATACCAACCTACCTACCAAATATTCAATCCAAAATTTACCCTGATTACAAGAAATTCAGGGAAGGGGATGAAGCAGAGACTGGGGAATGGCCAATCACTAACCAGCCCTCCTTGAGACCCATCCCATGGGCAAGCACCAATCCTTGAGACTATTAATGATACTCTGTAATGCTTACAGACAGGAACCTAGTGTAGTCTTTTCAAAAGAGGATGCATTTAGTATTATTTCATGTGTATGAGTGTTTTTTTTTCTGCATGTGTGTTTGATACCTGTAGAGGCCACAAGAAGGCTATGGATGCCCTCAGACCAGAGTTACAGATGATTGTAACCACCACATAGGTGGTAGGTATCAATCCTAGGTTTTTGACTAAATATGTGCTCTCCAGCCCACTTCAGATGAAAGAAATGGTTTGGATTAAAAAAAAGCAAAAGGAAAATTCTTGATTATCATCAAGTACTGATAGAACCATTGATAATTCTAAGTGGAATTCTGTCTAGATTCTAAATACACAAGCAATCTTGGAATGATGTCACAGTTAAAATTAGTAGGGTGAGGTAAAGTAACAAGCATTTCTGATCTTTTAAGTTAATATTTTAACTTTATTGCTTCTCATCCATTTTAGATTTAACAGTTTAAGTAAGACATTTTTTTTGATTTTTGAAAGTAAGGTCTTTTCTGTGATTCCAATTATTTGTTCAAGAAATAAAGTTTGAAGAGTGGGAGGGATTGCCTTTACCACTCAATTGCACAAATATCTAATTTCCTTAGGTTCCTGAGTATGAGTTTGCTGTTAAAGTATAAATAGTTTTGTTTCCAACTTCTATCTAAAGGCAATTTAAAAGCAATGAGTCTAAAAATTCTTTATTTTTAAAACTGCCATCTTCTCCTGAATTGACTTCTTGCCCAGTGTCTCTGAAATTTCTCTTCTCAGTGGGTCTCCCATATAAGAGAATTTCACATCCTCCAGCTCCTCCTCAGCATCAGCTGCTCCCCCAACCTCCACCCCAGCCTTCAAAGGGCACCTGAACTAAACCTCATGAAACAGTAAACTGACAGGACCTCAGGCCTTTCCAACTTTGCAGTCCTTAGAATTTCCCCTTCTTCTGTGTAAATGGTCTCCAGATTTACAAAGTTGAGATATCACACACACACACACACACACACACACACACACACACACAAACACACACATATGCACAGAGACACACAGAGATACATACACAGACAGAGACACATAGAGACACAGACACAGAGATACACACACACACACACACACACACACACACACACACACACACACACTTCTGTAGTTGGACATGCTTTGTCTCCCAATGACTCCTCAAAAGTTTGTCTGTAGGACAATGGTAATAAGGAAATCAACCTTTAAGACAATTTAGTGAAAGATCACAGGATCCCCTCCATACCTGTTCTTTCTCTCTAGCCCTCTCCCTCTCTTTCTTTCTCTGGTTTATTGTCTCTTGTGATATGGTCTGTGTGCCACCTGGGTTCCATAGTGCCACTTACCATGCCATATTCACAAGAGCCTGTGGTATGAGATTCATAAACATTTCTCTCTCTTTAAAAACTATTCATTTATTTTTAGTTTATGTGTGAGAGTGGTTTGCTCTGATGTACGTACATGTAGCACATTCATCTACAATGTCTATTGTGGTCAGAAGAGCGTATTGGATCCCCTAGAACTGGAGGTCCTGGTGGTGTTAGACTTCCATGTGAGTTCTGGGTACTGAACCTAGATTCTCTGCAACATCAGTAAGTGCCCTTACCTGCTAAGCAATCTTTCTATCCCCAAATCTCCATATCTCAGGTATTTCATTATAGTAACTGAAAACACCACACACACACACACACACACACACACACACACACACACACACACCACACATACACACACACACACACACACACACACCACACACACATACAAACACACACACCACACACACACACATATGCACACACACTCACACACATACACACACACACACACACACACACACATACACACTTTTAAAGTGTTACATAGTTAGCAATTCCTATACTATACGCTAAGGAAGACCTTTTACATGTCTGGGGGTTTGCCTGCATGTGTATCTGAGCAATCCATGTGTGTCTGGTGCTGGCAGAGGCAAGAAGAATGTGTCAGTACCCCTGGAACTAGAGTTACAGATGGTTGTGAGCTGTCATGTGGGTGTCAGATCCAAAGCTGGATCTTCTTGGAAGAAAAGCCTGTGCTCTGTATTCCAACCCTCACCATTGTGGGTGAGTGCACAGCTCCTTTACATGCTAGTTGGATCTTTTTACTACTCTCTCTTTACTGCAGAATATCTGTTCATCCCTGCCATGCCATGAAGATATGTCTACCTCATTTTTCTGAGTTCTGGGAGCTACTTAAAGGTTAAAAAAATGTTCTATGTATCTTGGTGCTTTCCTGTCTTTTCTTTGTGCTAACAAACTCTTCTCTGTATGTCCCTGGATTTCCACAGCGATCACTGCATAGAGAGCACTGAGTGAGTGTTCCCAGGAGCACAGAAGAGAATGCTCCTGAGATAATGCTTTGGGAATTAGTTAATTATTAAAGTAACCTTTGTACAGTCAGGAGAACCTATAGTACTTTGAACATGGGCAGATTGAAGTAGAAGATTGGCCTGAAAGCTAGTTAAGAAATGGAAGTTTCTTAAGAAGCATACGAATGAAACCAGAATTTGGTTCCATGACCAAATAAAATCAAGTTAATGAATTTCACAATTTTTAAAATATAATTTAAGTGTATATCTACGTACTGGAGAAGGAAAACAAAGGGACATGGGAGTCTTTATTTTTTTATGTAAAATAATTATTTTTAAATTCAACTTCATGTCGAATGCCACCACTATGTTTTTATTTAAAAAGTAGAAAGGTAAAAATCCAACTAAATTGCTGGCTTTTGATAACATATTTACATCAATACAATAAATATTTTATTTGGCCAGTTTCTCCCAAAGGACCAGAGGAAACCTTACAGATGAGGAATGATGGGTTATCAGAGAGGACTTGGGGAGGGCCTGGAGAGGCTCCCTCCATCCACAGCACGCCTGACATTATCTCCTCAAGGTGAAATAACCTTGAGGGCCTGACATTTGCACAATGGCTTTCTCTCTGATCTGTCTGTAGTTCCAACTAATGACTTGAAAATACCTTGGCTGTTTCTTGAATCCTTCTTTCTATGCTGTTTTATGACAGTCTAATAAAACCTCAGCCTTCTCCAATGACCATAGGTAAAATTAGATAAATTATAATATTCTAATCTTCAGTGCTTAATTGATGTTGAGTCAGGGCAGGCTCTCAGGGTTATGTAAGATGAGAGTAAAGACGAAGACTCTGGAAATTTCACCTTCATGCTGTCTTGCTAGAAGATTAGGGTTCCCCTGAGATACCAGAGAAGCAATTAGGAGAGGTGTAGCGGCAATACAGTTGTGAGAACAACAACTCAAAACTTCCTTCTTCAAATCAGCCTTGGGTACACATCTGAAATGTATTCACATGTTTTCCCAGGTTTCTGTAAGCCACATATACCAGTCACGGTTTTTCTGGCTAGATGTAACAGAAACTCAGTCAAAGAGCAAGAGGTAGGCCTGACAAGGGGCAGAATGTCCAGAGGTGAGCCACACGTGAATGTACAAGGCTGCTCAAGGCTTGCCCTGTCCTGGTGCTCTCACAATTCCAGCAGTGTTCCAGTCTCTGTCAGATCATTGTTTTATCCCCTTGCTCAAACTGGGTTGTAGATGGTGTGTACACTTAACTTCCATGTGCACCCCAATCAAGAAGGAAGAAAGAAAGAAAGAAAGAAAGAAAGAAAGAAAGAAAGAAAGAAAGAAAGAAAGAAAGAAAGAAAGGAAGGAGGGGGAGAGAGGGAGAGGGAGAGGGAGAGGAGGGGGAGGGGGAGGGAGAGGGAGAGGGGGAGGGGGAGGGAGAGGGAGAGGGAGAGGGAGAGGAAAAGGGAGATGGAGAGGGAGAGGGAGAGGGAGAGGGAGAGGGAGAGGGAGAGGGAGACTAAGGAGACAGGGAGAGAAGAGTTATAACGCTCATGATAAATGTGCAGAATGTCTCCAATGGTTGCTGAGGATTTCCGTCTGCTACAGGGGCATCAAACATCCTCATTAAGATGCAGCACAGTCCTATGGCATGAATTTTTTTCTTGGGAATGTTCCATGGGCTGGTGGTAAGAATGACAGATGAACAGGTATTGAATGAATGAAATGAAAAGGCCTGCTAGTCTGTTTATTAGCATTTATTTCTGTTATATTTTCCTGACACTCTTATAAACGCAGAGTTATCTATTTGTTTGGTGTGGTGCCCATGTAGAGGTCAGAGGATAATTCCTTACCAGTCGGTTCTCTCTGTCCACCTTGTTTGAGGCATGGTTTTTACGTTATTTCTTTGCTGTGTATTTTAAGCTTCTGGCTGATTCTCCTGTCTCCTTCCGTATCACCACAGGAGTGCTGGGATTATAGAAGCCACCATCACATCCTTTCCTATGGGTTCTAAATTCAAGCTGTCCAGCTTGAGCGGCAAATGTTTTTAGTTGTTGAGTCATTTCCAAAACCCTGCTCAGAGAATTTAGGATAGAGAACATTTGACACATCTCTCTTTTCCCTGGTATATTCAGGCAACTATCATGTACCCCTACACATATTATTGAGATGGAGTCTCATGTAGCCCAGGCTGGCTTTTATTTTTATGTAGCTAATGATGCACTAGACCTTCTAATCCATGGGCCTTTACTTCCTGAGAGTTGATATCACAAGCAGGAACCACCACCATGCCTGGTGTTCTGTAATTCTAGGGCTTGCATGCTAGGGCCTGCTTCCTGTTTTTGTATTCTTCAACATCTGCTGTGCCGACAGGGTGCTTACATCTTTCATTGGTTTTTATGGAGACCCCTTGAGAAGACCACAAACACCCCATAGTCTACCATGCACATTTCAGTTGGAACAAATTTTCCTGAAATTGGAATTGGACATTTGTTATGCTGTATTACCTTTGAAAATATTTTTAAAGTTTTGTTCTATATGTGTTCAAGGTCGTGTGTGTGTGTGTGTGTGTGTGTGTGTGTGTGTGTGTGTATGTGTGTGTGTGTGTGTGTGTGTGTGTGTGTGTGTGTGTGTAGAAAAATGCCTACAGAGGCCATGTATGTGTGGGATCCCTTGAAGCTGGAGTTACATGCAGTTGTGAGCATCCAAATTTGGGTCTTAGGAACTGAACTTGGGTCTTCTGTAAGCACAACCAGAGTTGTGGACTCACTGTTTAAGTACCAATTACAAAACCTTCTATAGCTTCCTATCCAGAAGGTTAATAAACCATTATGATTTGACCTTAGTACAAGGAGATAAGAATGGATCAATTCACATTATTTTACATGATAACCTCCAGTTGTGCCTACACCATTTGTTGAAAATGCTGTCTTTTTTCCACTGGATGGTTTAAGCTCCCTTGTCAAAGATCAAGTGATCATAGGTGTGCGGGTTCATTTCTGAGTCTTCAATTCTATTCCATTGGTCTACTTGTCTGTCTCTATACCAGTACCATGCAGTTTTTATCACAATTGCTCTGTAGTACAGCTTTAGGTCAGGCATGGTGATTCCACCAGAGGTTATTTTATCCTTGAGAAAAGTTTTTGCTATCCTAGGTTTTTTGTTATTCCAGATGAATTTGCAAATTGCCCTTTCTAATTCTTTGAAGAATTGAGTTGGAATTTTGATGGGGATTACATTGAATCTGTAGATTGCTTTTGGCAAGATAGCCATTTTTACTATATTGATCCTGCCAATCCATGAGCATGGGTGATCTTTCCATCTTCTGAGATCTTCTTTGATTTCTTCCTTCAGTGACCTGAGGTTCTTATCATACAGATCTTTTACTTCCTTAGTTAGAGTCACACCAAGGTATTTTATATTATTTGTGACTATTGTGATGTGGGTAGTTAAAGGGGAAGCCAGTCCATTATGGCTCACATTTAAAGGGGAAGACAGTCCACCATGTCAGGGAAGGAATGGTGGTGTCCACTGTCATGTGGGAGAGAGTGGTTAGTCTTTCTGCTCAGTTCTCTTTCTCATTTTTACATAGTCTGGAATCCCAGCACACAGATTGGTGAGGTCCACATTAGGCAGGTCTTCGATTTTCAGCTTGTCTCCTAGGTGATTAAGGTCCTGTTGAGTGGCCAATCAACCTTAATTATCACAATACAGAACTAACAATTAGATGGCTGATTATATGGACCTGGTCATTATTTTATTCCTTTTGCTAAATACTAGAAACAGAAATTGCACCCATAAAAACCCTAGGCTCGAGTACGAGAACCCAAAAGCAACAAAATAAAAACAAAATCACCTCACATGTTTGAGACCCGAAGAAGCAAAGAGAGAAAGGGGGGGGGATAGGAGGGGGAGAGGGAAGAGAGAGGGGGAGAGAGAGAAAGTCTTACATCTCAGAGCTAAGACTGTTTTCAGAGTCTCCAAACTCAATTTCCATTCTGGAATTTAGTATTTCTCATAGAAGGAATTCTCTAACCTTCTGCCTATGTGGTCTTATGCATTGTTATTTCTAACTCACTCTTGTCTTGTGGGATACAAGCAGATAGCACTTAAGAAGCTCAGAGAGGGATGGGTAGTAACACTGTAAATGCTGGTACCAGGCATTGCAGTGACTGCATCCTGGGGACCCAGGCATTCAAGCATCAATGAAGCATTGTGTCTCAGACACTGCTAACTTCATTCTATAGATGGCAAATTTACCATTGAAATTATTCACATTTTGTGTGCAAGATTCTAGTGTGTCTGCTGTTTAAGCTGAGGTTTTGATTTTTAAAAAAGATGCTTATTTGTTTGTTCTTAAAAGTGGATTTGGGGGCATTAAAATGTAAGTTCTCATTGGAATGAATAAAACTGTATTTTGAGGCTATCAAGAATGCTCAGTCAGTAAAGTTGCTTGTGGCCAAACATGAGTGATGACCTCAGTTTGATCCCTGGAACCCACAGCTTGAAAGAAAAGAGGAAAGAGTTGCCCACCTGTTGTCTTTAACATAATTAAAAAAAATTAACCCCTACACATACTCTGTGGTATATAAGTAAATACACTTATGCACACACAAACACTCTCTCTCTCTCTCTCTCTCTCTCTCTCTCTCTCTCTCTCTCTCTCTCTCTCTCTCCCTCCCCCCCGCAAAGTAATTCTAAAATTTAAATGTGTTTGGAGTTAAGAAATAATCAATTTTATCTAAAAATGATGGAGGTTCTCAGAAACTGGTAAAAGCACAGCACTTGTGTGAACTTGTCAAACACCCTTGAGAGAGAATGAAAATCCTCATGTGGAGAGTAGGTCTCCTTTTCCATTCTTGATTTCTTATTTTTTTCTATGATAATCTTCTCAGTATCCAGCTAACACTCTTCAACACCAGTGCAGCCCCAGTACAAGTGGTTTCTGCTCTTGCTATTTTATAGCCAGTGAGTTTGTCTTCTGAAACTTTCAGATCCAGCTCCCTTTGCTCCAATTGCTCAACCTTTCTGCCCTGCACCCCTCTACTCTGTGCCCACTGCAAAGACATCTTGTATCTTTGGTTCCCTGGTTTTCTGAAGGCATTGTATTTTAAAACAAACCTCTTGACTGAGATCTAAATAAGAATCCTGTGTGGAACCCCACCATCATCACCAGAACACAAATACTTGGAGATAATTGTTACTGAATGTACCTACATGTATCTAGGTCTTTGAAATTGTAGAAACTGTGTTTGTAAAACAATGAATATAAAAGTTGTTATATGGAATGGGATATGAGTCCTGGTTTTTCTACTGAGTGTATATTTATCTACACAGTAAAAAAGAAATTATATTTTGTCTTCTTTTTAAAAGAAGTGTATGTGTTTTCTTTTTCTCCCATTCCTTTCCTTTTTTGCTTTTGTTTTGTTTTGTTTTGTTTTGTTTTGTTTTGTTTTGTTTTGGTTTGGTTTGGTTTGGTTTGGTTTGTTTTGGTTTGGTTTGTTTTGGTTTGGTTTGATTTTGGTTTTGGTTTTGGTTTTGGTTTTGGTTTTTTGACACTGTCTCTTGAGTACTGTGTTAAAAGGTAAGTGGTACAGTTCCTAGCCCTTGTCTCCATTTTTAAATAGAAAAGATTGCATGTAGAGAATTGTTAACTCATAGGATGCTAAGAACATGCCTGGTAATGCATGGCAATCAATCCAATGGTCCAATAATTTGTGGGAGAAGAGGGATTCACAAAATGTCCTAATAGGAAATTTGACTGCATAGTTTCTAGTCTTTATTTCTTAGGGGATAAGAATCTCTAAATGGTCTCATACCTTCTAATGAGATACTAAAATGGCATCATAAGACTCCAACAATGTGAACACGCATATCAATTTGGGAGGAAGAGGCAATGAGTCACAGGAAATTATAACCCATGGAAAAGATTTTAACTTTAAAATATTCTAGAGAATGTAACAGGGAAAATTTAGCCACCGTATTGTTTTTCAGTTTAATGTTTGAGCTTGAATCATTTAGGGCACAACATTTCTGCTGACTCAGATGGCATCTGTGCAGTCAACACAGGTCCTATAGAGATCTCCCCTTGAAACTGAACTCTTACACTGTGAAAGCCCACCTGTTAATGAAGCCTCTGCAAGATCAGAAGAAGAATGTAGAGATGTTCATCTAAATTGTTGACGATTGCTGTGGCTTTAAATGCAGAGACACATTTCTTAATTCATTGTGAAAACTTTTGTCTGATTTTAGTTCACAGAAATCTTGAAATGTTTAGAAGAATTGGATTAAGATTCTGACCAAGGTAGACATGGCCAAGGTTGACTTATTACATTTACAGGGTTTATTTTGTTAGCTGCAAAAGTGACCTACAAAAGTGTTGAAAGGTTGTATTTCGTAAAATTCTATTTTTAATAAATTGAGAATAAAAAATAGTACCAAGCATATAAGCATATTCCCAAATGCTCTCAAACAGAATATATATATATAATTATATATATATATAATTATATATATTATCCTTGGCGTAGAACTAATCATGGCAGTGCCCCTTTGTGTGCATTTGTGTGTGTGTATTAATACATGTATGTGTGTAAATATGTGCATGTGTGCATGAGTGTGTTATATTTAGGTGAGCGTGTGTGTGTGGTTTCATAAAGTTATCTAGCTTTTTGCAACTGAACTCTTTATTTTGCACACATATTTTCTCACCACCAGTCACTAGCTGCCTCAGATCTAATTCTATGGCTTCTGGTGTCTGCTTTTCTCCACACTAAACTACAGGTCCCTTAAAAAATGCACAGGAATTGTCTCTTTTGTTTGTTTGGTTTTTTTTTGTTTTGTTTTTTTTTGTTTTGAAACTTAACATTTTCTTTTTTTATATATGCTTTAAACCACCTTGAGCCTTAGTAAAATGTTTCCTGTATGAAATATTTGAACACAGTTTAAAGGAATGCAAATTTTTTTAATTTACTTTTTTAATTAGGTATTTTCTTCTTTTACATTTCAAATGCTATCCCAAAAGTCCCCCAGACCCCCCCCCCCACTCCCCTACCCACCCATTCCCACTTCTTGGCCCTGGCGTTCCCCCATACTGAGGTATATAAAGTTTACAAGACCAAGGGGCCTCTCTTCCCAGTGATGGCTGACTAGGCCATCTTCTGATACATATGCAGCTAGAGACACGAGCTCCGGGGGGTACTGGTTAGTTCATATTGTTGTTCCACCTATAGGGTTGCAGACCCCTTCAGCTCCTTGGGTACTTTCTCTAGCTCCTCCATTGGGGACCCTGTGTTCCATCCAATAGCTGACTGTGAGCATCCACTTCTGTGTTTGCCAGGCCCCAGCATAGCCTCACAAGAGACAGCTATATCAGGGTCCTTTCAGCAAAATCTTGCTGGTTTATGCAATGGTGTCTGCGTTTGGAGGCTGATTATGGGATGGATCCCTGGGTCTGGCAGTCTCTAGATGGTCCATCCTTTTGTCTCAGCTCCAAACTTTGTCTCTGTATCTCCTTCCATGGGTGTTTTGTTCCCAATTCTAAGAAGGGGCAAAGTGTCCACACCTTGGTCTTTGTTCTTTCCGAGCTTCATGTGTTTTGCAAATTGTATCTTGTATCTTGGGTATTCTAAGTTTCTGGGCTAATATCCACTTATCAGTGAGTACATATCATTTGAGTTCTTTTGTGATTGTGTTACCTCACTCAGGATGATGCCCTCCAGGTCCATCCACTTGCCTAGAAATTTCATAAATTCATTATTTTTAATAATTGAGTATTACTCCATTGTGTAAATGTACTGCATTTTCTGTATCCATTCCTCTGATGAGGGACATCTGGGTTCTTTCCAGCTTCTGGCTATTATAAATAAGGCTGCTATGAACATAGTGGAGCATGTGTCCTTCTTACCAGTTGGAACATCTTCTGGATATATGCCCAGAAGAGGTATTGTCTCTTGAAGGAAGATTGAGACAGTCTGCCAAACTCTGCCTGTGAAAGCTATGTGCCTGTCTGTCTGTCTGTCTGTCTTCCTTCCTTCCTTCAATCCTTTCAAGATTTATTTATTCCTGTTCTTTGTATGTATATATGTTTATCTCCACGAGTTTATGTCTACCACTTTCCTTCAAGGGCCCAAGGAGGCTAGAAGAGGGTATCATCAGATTCTCTGGAACTGGTCGTATTGGTGGTTCTCAGCCACCCTCTGGGTCATCTGCAAGAGCAGTAAGTGATATGATCCATGGAGCCACCTCTCCAGTTTTGTAAAATATTCATCTCAATTTAATCATGTTTCTCCATGTCTATCAAAACTCTAATCCATTCTGTTTAAGCTCTTGTGCCCAAACTGTGGAATATGCATGAAGCTCAAGCTCCTATTGGAATCACTCAATCTATAGTATGACTGACAGGTTCAAAGTGACTCCACCATGTGGTCCTGAGTGTAGGAGTGGCAGGCAGCAGGTATGTGGTGTTGTGGAAACCGGAGTGCCTTATCAGGGCTGTCTGTGTAGTAACATGTCCATTTGAGTAAGGCATTTTCTCTGGGCAATGAGTAACAATCCACTATGATATCTGTGGATCCTCTGCAGTTTGCTTTTGCAATTCTGAGACAACATCCTTAGGTGCTTGGCATCGGTCTGGACCCAGCATCCTTAGAGCTTCTGTGATTCAAACCTAGCTTGGCCCACTTTGCTATTCCAGAGAACCTCACATCACATCTTGTGTTGCAAAGGTCCACAAAGCATGAAATAATTGCAATAGACTCAACCACATTTTATAGTTTCTCAGACTGGGATAGTTCTCTGTTACTGTAGCATGTTTATCTGGGTACACAAATTAGGTGCTTTCTTTCAACATGTATTGTTGACCTAGGCTGCCCTCTTGTTCTCAATAATGCTCTTCTAAGTGGCCCTCTATTCTTGATATGGGGACTCTACATGTTCAAACAAAAGCCTTCATATGCTTTTTGAAAGAATTTTCAAAGAGACAACTACCTGAAAAATATGATCATTCTTGCTCTAAATCTTTTTCTCCTCCTCCTCTTCCTCCTCCTCTTTTCCTCTTCCTTTTCCTCTTCCTCCTCCTCCTCTTTTCCTCTTCCTTTTCCTCTTCCTCCTCCTCCTCCTCCTCCTCTTCCTCATCCCTCCTCCTCTCTCCTCCCCTCTCCTCTTTCTCTTCCCTTCTCCTCCTCTTTCATATATTCTGTTTCTGTTTCCTATTCTTTTGGGTTTTTTTTAAGGACATCGTCTCATATAGCCCAGGCTAGACTCAAATTTACTGTGTAACCAATGATGACTTGTGGACGTTGTGATAGTTTATATGCACCTAGAATGCTGTGGTTGTAGGTGTGTACCACCATGGCCTGTTTATGAAGTTCTGACAATTGATCCTAAGACTTGGTGCATACTAGACATTTCTACCAACTGAGCTGTAGCCCCAAGCCTCCACTTTTTCCCTTAATAACAACATTAACTCTGGAATGTTTGAAAATTTTGCTCATGTATAGACACTACTTGGGAGCTCTTGGTTATGTCTAGAGGCTGCAAATACAGTAATGATAATGATAACAATAAGATATCAACTTCCACCTGGAAAGTGAAACTAGTCAAGCAATCCAGAAACCCTGTGTGTAAGCCTCAGGGCCTCTAATTAGGACCTCTGGCTCATCTCATTACTTGACCCTGAGCAAATCTGGTGTGGCACCAAGTACCTGCATGCCTGGTTAATACTGAAAGAACCAATCTTATACTAATAAGTGAACAAATATTTTAAAAATCATTAAAGCCAGCATCATAGTACTTATGTCACGCAGCTGGAGGTTGCAGGAAGCCATCTGGTTCATGCTGTTGCTCACTAAATGTTCCTCTCTGATTAAGAGCTCTTCAATGGCATCATAAGACAATGTTGCATATCATAAATGGACTTGTTCCCTGTTTTTTGATGTCTCTGGCTCCTCTCTTTTCTTTGTACTGTGCCCACTCAATCTGGTTTAGCTAGTGGCAGCCACCTTGTCCATAAAACCCAAATATACTTTCATTAGCTTTGCCATACCAATTTCATGAGTGCGTAACTCCTTGGACCAGAATACAGAATACCAACTGTGTAAAAAAGTGTGATGAATTATAGTTCAGTACTGATTGCAGTTATCTGAGCCAAATAGAAAGCGCAGATGATGCAGGTGACTCGTGCCCTACAGTTTTGTGCATAACGTGATCTGGATGCTTCAAACAGGAATATCTTTGAATTTAACATATTTTTCCTCCTTTCACAAAACAAGATTCTTTTAATTAAAAACATTTTTTAAAAGTTCAGTATGTGTAACTGTTAACACCTGCTATGTGTTACCAACAGATGTTTCTCACTTACCTAGGGGAACTGTTGTAATTATTCTGTAAGCATACTGGAATGGCATTTACCAAGATGCCTGAGAAAGTTTTGTTTGTGACTTTGTAGCATATTTGGTTGGTCTATTCTTTTTTTCCCCTATTTCCTTTTTGTTATCAAAAATCCACCTTGACTCATCTCAGCATTAGAAAACATTTCTAAATCTGGTATCGGGAGTGCATATATTAGTTGTGTGGATCTATAATTGAAATTAAATCTCATATATGCAAATGCATTGTAAGACTCACCTGTAAGTGTCTTAAGAGCTAACCCAGACCCTGTGCAATATGGAAGCCCTAAATCTTCATTTTAGATGCAAAGCTGCATTTTTTTTTCTTTTAGAAAGATAACATTCTTCTAAGAGCCCGGCTTCAAAGAAAACTGTACTGAAAATGAACACTCTTTATTTTTTTCCCAGGTCTTACAAGAAGCAGGCACTCTCGATTCTTCATTTATGATACTAATCACACAATTATCTACAGGCATGTGCTAAATATGAAACTGATTTTAGCCAAATAATGGCCCAATTGCAAACAATGAATAAGGAGAGAGCTCTATTCATAACCAATGTTTCAACCGAGCTTAGTAATAATCAAAGCAATCTGAGGGTGACTCATTAATTAATTGATGTTCTTTTTTTATTATGTGCTATTGAGTTAATGAGTAATTCGGGTGAGATAATTCTCTGAACACATCGATTACTTGAGATATTTTCTGAGTCTTTCACACCAATGACATGCTGAGTCGTTAGAAGAAGCGATTCATATTTGTGTGCTCATCATGGGTAAGTTGAAAATGAGTGCTAACACTCAAAAAGACATATTTAAAGGACAGGTACCAGAGGTCTGTCTCCTTGTGTCAGTAGGTAACCAAGTACACAAGGTAAGGCCTGACACACAGTAGGCATTCAGTAAAATCCAACGAAATAGTGACTCACACAATCCTTTGTTTCCTACAACCTTGAATGGAGTTAAAAATCACATGTAAAACAAAAATCATGTATAATGGTATTTTTAAGAAAAAGTAATGATGGAAAGGCTTTTGCTTAAATTGTGTTCTGTGTTAATGGCCTAGTACAATAAACATGCAGATTGTTTTTGCAACTTACTGAAATGAACACTAAGCATGTTTGGCCTGCCACATTTCTCTGAAACGGTTTAAGTGATGATTCACAGAGCGATCTGCCTAACGTGATAGTTAAAAGAGAACTGTTTGTGGCTGGATGTCTTACCAGAACTTCCATTGTCACCTCCCAGGTGCCACGTGTCTTCCCTGAAAACAGTGTTTACTGGAGCTTATGGTTTTGATTCTCTTTATAGAGAACTTGAAATTTGTCTGCTGACAGCAGCAACACAGTCACTTTCAGCAAGATCACTAAAAATATATGGACATGCACAAAAATCATAGCCAGAAATTCATTTCGGACAATTTTATTTATTTCTCACATAAGTACAATGGCAGAGAGCCTCCTCCTTCAGGAATCTCCAGCAGTCTCAGGGAAAGGAGCAGCTGCTATGGCTTCCTCAGGCTTGTTGGGATTTGGGTTTAGAGAGGGACATAAGGTTGCATTTTCCTGTGGACAGCACATGCTTTCTTCAGACCACCTTCGTCTTTGCCAGTTAAGCGCAATCAACAGTGATTGATTGTAAACATGAATCCAAATTAAACAAAAAATAATAATAATAAAAGAGTCCAGATCTTTATTAAGCAAGATGAAAGTGAAGTCACAAACGTTGGTCGTCCCTTAAGCTGAGCAAGCTGGTGGGATGGGGGTTGACTGGCCCCTCGTCAGAAGTAGCCTGCAGAGATGCTAGGAGGACAACTTCCCCAGCCTGAGAAATCAAAACTGTGGCAGGCGTCTGACCACAGCATCAGATACCATGACACAAGGGCTGCACAACACAAAGAGAAGAATTGAGGCAAAATCAGGGGCCCCGAGTTCTCAGCAAAACTAACTTAATGCTTCATGTCAAAAAAAAATGCTACTAACTGTGGCCAAGTAGCTGGGAAACACCTTACAGCTGGAAAATTACCCCTTTTCTTGGTTCACAATTTCATGGAGATTAAAGATAATCAAAAAAGATTAAGGCTTTAGCTTTTAATCCAGGTGAACAATTTCCCCCCAAATTAAGCCAAAGCAATGTAGATCCTGTTTGGTTTGGGCAAGGCAAGGATAGCTGAAGAGCTTTCAGAAACTGAGAAAAGTTTGTTTCCACCGACACACGTTTTGACCTGTCAGAGACAATCTGAAAACTCATTTTGATGGGAAAAACTGAGGATCATTTGAAAAATATGTAGACAGACTTTATGTAAAACCTTAAATAACTATTAGCAGGAACTAGCAGGGCTGTGTATTAGAAACTACTTCTTGCTTGCATCTCCCCCACACCCGCCCTCTGTATCTTCTCTCTTCCAGGTTTTGTTTTGTGTATTTTACTGTCATAGCTAATCACAAAGCAAGTTTGTGGGGCTGAGAGAGCAGTGAGGATCGTCTTGCGGACCACAAGAGGACAGCTTTGCAATTCTTCATTCTACCTCGAATTTGGGCATGTGGGAGTTTCACATTCTTCACAATGAGGCATTTACAAAATATGCTTATTATTCAATTTTTACAGAACCTTTTGTTTCTGCAAAAGGTGACATTAAGATCCTCATATGTTCTCCTAATAAACTCATGCTTCGAAATGACTCAAAGCCACACCAGCACCGATTTCAGATTAGATTTTGGCCCCAGACCAAGAATGTCGGGATGGCATTTAATCACCATCTGTAACAGGGACACTGGCTGGGGAAATGGTTAATACAAGTAACAGTGGGAGATATTTCCTGTACAACAATGGAGAACAAACTAAGTAAAACCGCAGTGTTGACTTTTCTTGGGAGCAAATACGGTACACTGTGTCTGTATGGAGTGGGTTTGCAAAGTGGTCTCACTGCACAATGCAAAATGAACAGAGTGTGAGCAGAAGAGGAAGCTGTATTCTTGGTTTTATTTCCTTAATTGCAATTTAAGTAATCATTTCCCACAGTTTCTGTTTCTAGAACATTCTTCTTCATCAGCTATCATTTAAATAAGGGGGAAACACCATTAAAAAACAAAATGAAATAATAATAATAATAATAATAATAATAATAAAGGGGATAGATTTTAGCCCAAGTGTTACATAATCTGAGTTGGAAGATGGCAGTGATCAGGAGGGACCGAGGAAGTGTGACAGCAAATTCAAAGTGTTTTAAAGATTAAAGTAAATGGCAGGCGAAATACATCATCACCAAGCAGCTCTCAACTTTTTACCAATCTCTCTACTTCTCTTCTCGGTTTCTGTACAGACAGTTCCAAGGCTGTGAGCAGATCCCAGGGCGACTCAGCCATCAGAATTTCAGTGGGCAGCATCCCGACTTCAGGAGACGCACCCTCAAGCCTGTTCCGGGCCATCAGCTCATTAACCACGGACACAAAGCCCTCATCTCCTAGGGAGAAATCTGGACAACATTTACACAAGAAGTTGAAAACTTTTAAATTATGTCGTGACTGGGGTAATACCGTTCTCATTTAGAATAACCCTTTGGAAGTTGTTCACATGCTACCCAAAGGCACTAGTTCAAATAGGGCGTGTGGCTGGAAAAACAAAAGTAGAATAAATCTAATAGTGATGGTAAGGAGCTCGGTAAAGGACATTGGAGGACGTCACTAAGCTTTAAAGTCATTTTAAGAATGGCACTTTTCACGTTGGCATAAAACGAAAGTGCTTTAAGCTGAAATCGTTATCATTTTTTAAAGCTGATCTTTAGCCCCCTGAAAATAGGGGGTTATGACAAGAACGCGGCGCTACACCAAGCTGTTGTAGCCGTAAGAAGCAGATGTCACTAACTGCTTTTTTGTTTGTTTACTTGCTTATTTTTGCCTTTCTAACGTCGATAGTCTTGCTTCATCTGTGTGTCATTGTGGAGGTTTGCTCTTCAATTCTTACTAGAAAGGTACAGCTCGCTGAAAATAGCTGGCAGACACAGAAAGCATAAATGTACAGTAAGTTGAAACACTGATTGTACTAAATGCAACAATACAAAGAAGCAAACCAAACACAAATGGTAACACAATAAAACTGTATTACATTTGTGCTTTGGATTTACAATACATTATATACAATAGTCCAAAATAAACATCTCATGCCAAGTGACACAAAAAAACGAATGGCAGGCAAAAAAATCCAGCAATATATACATTACTTCTCTCTTTAATAATGAACATTCAACTCTTGAACGGGGGCAATTTCACTACATACAGATGCAGTCCACCTTCTCCTCCACATGGCCATCCTGCTCACCTACCGCTACCCTATTCAGCAGGTTCCTGTGTCGATTGATTCTTATATACACGTGAGCAAAAAAGATAAAAGGATGTAGTGCTTTGCATTGTTGGGGAGACGCTGCTGCGGGCTCAGCGGACCTGGGGTGCATAGCCTTCTTTCATGAGGCCTTCCTCGTAGTCTGTCTGGCAAAGAATCATATTGTTCTTTAAGAAAAATTTGTCTCCGACACAAAATCTGAAAAGAAAAAGAATAAAGTGTGTTAAGACTACTTGAAATCCGAAAGACTGTCATGGGAAGTTACTTTCATCATGAAAGTTAAAATTGTTTTATTTGGCTAATTCACACGTGCATACAGTGTCTAAAATCACCTTCATATATGCATATTTTCTAGGATCGGCGAGGTAAATTTTTCGGCACCCACGTTGTTATCCCTCCTTTCCTCCCTTCTTAGTTTTTCCTTTCCTTACCACATTGGCGAGAAGGAATACTTGGGGCTGGAGAGGTGGCTCAGCGGTTAGGAACACTGACTGTTCTTCCAGAGGTCCTGAGTTTAATTCCCAGCAACCACATGGTGGCTCACAACCATCTGTAATGGGATCAGATGCCCTCTTCTGGTGTGTCTGAATACAGCTATAATGTAATTATATACATGAAATAAATATTTCTATTTTTTAAAAAAGAGAAGAAATCCTTGATCCATATATACCTGCAGTAGAGAAAAATTAAAACAACACAGATTCTTACTGGTCAAGTCCATGGTCCCATGCCTGCTGTCCAGTGGAAGAGGCGAGTGTAAGCCTGAGCCTGAGCTATCTTACTCTGCGGCAGATTCCCCAGTTAGGAAATGACAGTAGACATCACTACCTGGAGTGCTCCTCATTAAACCAAAGAGAGTAACCTGGATCAACTTCTTAATGTTGATGTGATTAAATAAAACCACCTAGCAGCAGCTAATTATGCATCTTAGTTTATAAAACACTGTTTAAAGTGCAAGACTGTAATGTTCTTAATAATACACTTTTTATATAGTTTCCCAGTGGGTAACACTCCGGACACAATTAAGGTCAGAAATAAATACTTGTGCTGTTTTCAGTACATTTAACAATAAACTAACTCTGGCCAGATTTGTGTATACACACACACACACACACACACACACACACACACACACACACACATATATATGCATATATATGTAGCAATTTAAAGTTCAAACAGCGGTGTTTAGTAGAGTTGACTGAGACCAACTCTTTGTAATTATTGAGGCTGACCCTGTGACCTTTTGTGGTGGTGGTCATTCTTTATCAGATAGTCAACTCAGAATGATGCTCTGGCAGAAATCTTAGTGGATGGATTAAATTGCATCGTGGAAGCCACCCTTTAATGCTCTGCAAAGTTGAAGGTTTAAATGAGGGGCACTTGGACTGATTTACATTTGCAAAGATTGGAATTCTAGACAAACAGTGAATCTATTTATTTTCCATCCAGGCAGCTTTGGAAATTTATCCCTTATACCAGCTAAGTAGATAGAGGGGGAAAATAGTGTAATAAAAAAACTAGATTGAAAAGAATTAGCTCTCCTCTTAAAGGAAAATTGGTCTGTTTATTTGTGGAATTTGCTTTTTCCCCAGGATTACTGCCTGCTGCTGATGTTGGTTTAAAGTAGATGCTCAGCTCTGGTCTTGAAATCCTGGATTTGTTTGCAGCTGCACTTACTGGACAAGACGCACATTTAAGTTTGGTACTTTGAATATATTTTTCCTCCTTCTTCTTTTCCTCCCCCCCAGATTTAGCCTATATGCTTTAAATATTGCACTTAAACAGCAATGTCTAATAAATTGGTTTATGTAGCTATTGTAACCATGAAAACATATTGAATAAATGAAAATATTCCTTCATTTGGATAACCCTTAGGAGCACAAATTTGACTTTTATCTTTTGTGTAAAATTAAATGAGACAGCATTTATGATGTATTTTATTAGTGCACACGAAAATCAGTTTATATTACTGCTGAAATTAATTTTAGCTTGTTAATAATAAAATATTATATCTGAATAAATGCATTCAATAAAGCACTCCTGTGTTTTTGCTGTTACTGAGTTGGATTTACTATAAAGAAATTTATCTGGAGATAGTTTTCAATGTTCACTATCTCTAACTTTTGTTCAGGTACCCAAATTCTGTTAGCCATCATATACAGAGATGGGTGTATGTCATAGCGCCCTTTCCTGTAATTCCCTGCCATTCTCCACTCAGAGTCCTATAAGTCAGAGCATTTTCTTCTGTAAGTGAGTAAGGTCAGGGTTGTCACAGTGAGTAAAAGAAACAGTGGTCCTGAGGACTTGGTGTGACATTCCGCCTCTGTCATACACCCAGTGCCCAAATACACAAATGGATGTATGCCACAGTCACAGGGTTGTCACATATCCCATGCAGGCATGGGTGCATAATACGTTTTTCATACTTGAGTTCAGTGTTAGAAAGATGAAGACGCAGTATGCAACTTGAGGGAGGTCACTCTGGAAAGCAGAGGGAAAGCAGGAAAGCAACCTGCTATGGATAGTATCCAGAGTCCAGCCTTCCACTGGTGGCAAAGAGGGTCAAACTTCAGCTTTTCATTCTATGTGATCAGTCTGTCTGTAGGGTTTAGTGAGGAACGGAAACCAATATGTATGACAATGGCTGGAATGTGTATAAAACTGTCACCTTCTAGCAGCTAAAGCTAAGCACATATGTAACAGGATCAAACTTGTTCCTTGCATCCAACCTAGCAAGCCAGCATATCCTGGGCTCCTACAGTGCCCAACACCTGTCTTGGGTTTCCACCGCTTGGATGCATATGGTGAACGGAAGGCCCTTCAGTTCTATGTGGATCCCTGATCAGTTCTTTTGTCCTGGCCAGCACAAAGTGAAGAGTGAAGATAAGTCTATTTGTTTATCAGGTCTTGATTTCTTGAAATAGAAACTCACTCTGCTGCTTAGGCTTAAGCTAGTCTTTGGGTCAGCATGGCCTCCCACATACAAACTCATCAGGCCCCAACCTCCTGAATGCTGCCGTTAGAGGGATGAATCAGATTATTGTATTCCCTTGTGCCCTTATTGTAAGCCTTTGATTGGATGTGTGTGGCATATTCTATATTAGTACAGAGAATAGAATGATGAAACGTCTAAAAATAAGGAAATACACATTAAAATATTAAAATAATTCTAACTTCTTATCAACCACAGAAATATATTTTATGTACATTTCAATCTATCTATAAACATTATATAAAACATGGTTTAAAAGTGTCCCAGTCACACCTAGCTTACCCAGTAGTGTAAGCAGTGCTGGCACCTGTGCTTAGAAGACCATGGATGTTCAGTTAAGATGGTCATTGTCCCATATAGGGGCTGTGGAGGTGGTAAGTACTTGCCACACAAGAAGAAGGATCTGAGTTCAAACCCCAGCACATAAACAGTCTTGCATAGCAACGTTTGCTTGTAACCCCCGAAGTGGGAAGGCTGAGACAAGGGGATCCCTGAGGCTTGCTGGCACTCATTTTTACTAAGCTGATAGACTTAAGACTCAGTGAAAGATTATAGTGGAGAGACCATGACTACAGAAGACACTGACTGCCAGTCTCTGGTCTCTACCCACATGCTCACACATATATCCATCTGCACATCCACAGACAAGTGTTTGTGCACTGCAGACACACACACACACACACACACACACACACACACACACACACACACACACACACATTTACTCTCTGTCTCAAACATGTATCTACACTTACATATGTAGATGTGAAAAATTAGATAAATAACAATTTTGGTATTAAATGCTTAGCAAAAGAATTAACTGGAGTTTTGTTAGGAAAGGCTAATTTCTAATATAATCTGCTTCTTATGTTATACTAATGGTTCAACATTAGTAGGAAAAAAACATTTTGAACATGATGATTGCTAAAAAATAAAAATGCTGTAAGTGTATTAACAGGTCTGGCTAAAACTTGTACAAAAAAATTCATCATCTTCCTTGTAATTTAGTCCTAATTGTTTGTGGAATGGTCAGCTCTATTAGTTTTATTCTTATTCATAAATTACTAAAGAGGAAAAAATGCAATTAGGTGATTAACTAATTTAATATTCATATGTTGAAATTAAGAATAGAGTTAATTTCCAGCTGAGGACGAATCTAGCTTAGTTCATACTGTTTTTTTGAGTCCCGAGAAACAAAAAAGAACTATAATCAATACACTTTTGTTCTAAAATAGGGGTCTTAGAGCTATCTTCCCTCCTATGTTTCCACGAGGTGTGGTGTATTTCTGCTAAAACTTTGCACCCCTTCAGTCAGAGCAAACTATCAAACTCTGTTCTAAGATGCCACCATCGGTAATATGCATTTGAAGACATGAGATTGTTGACTTAGTCATTTTATTTCTTTCTCTAAGATCAGAGATGTCTACTTACAACTACTTTCTGTTTTTACAATACTTTAAAAGGCAGAGGGAATCTGGTATGTATTCCCAACACCTCTACTTTCCCACTCAGCATCTCTAATCACTAAAGAACGGAGTGCCCTGTTCTGCAGTATTCAGCAAGTGGCAGGCTTCCGGTCCCTACAATCGTGAATGGATTTTCTGTCTTTTCCCCATTGACAGCCCGATTGTCATAGCATATCTCACATCTCACCATCCCTCTGCACCAAGGAATGCTATCCATATCCTGAATCCTGCTATAAGTTACTCAGAGCCAACTGTACCTCAGTCCTGCTGGATCTGTTTATATGTGCATATTTTAAGTCAGAAAACAAAACACTCTCACCAAATTCGTTTGCTCCAGTGAGTAAAACCCTGACTTGCTTTGCTAAAATCTTGAGTGAACCATTTACTATTTGGGCAGAGTACTTAAAATTTTCGGCACATTTGTTGTGTCTGTATGATGCTTTTTGTGTGTATGTTTTCAGGGTTGACCTTTGGTGCTAGATAACCACATAACTGGTATGCTTATTCCAGGTTAAGAGCATTTCTCTTGGACTAAGCATTCCTCAGTTACTTATAGCTCTTTGTATCTGACTGAGGCCTCCTGGGGTATTCCCAACTTTACATTAGCATTTCCACTGTTCAGTATGTGTTTATATGTGTGTGTGTGTGTATAATTAAGTGCAACTTTTTCAGTCTGTAATGATATATATTATATATTATACATCATATTGTATATTATTATATATTCTGTATAATATATATTTATATGTATTTAATTATATATCAACAATTAATGAAAAGAGGGAACATGAAATAATTATTAACATTAACAAGACAAATTATAAAGATAATGAACTACAAATTTAAATTATATTTGCAATTTCAAACTAATATATTAAATTCTCTCTCTGTGTATGTGTGTGTTTATGATTCATGTAGGTGCACATAAATGTTTGTGGGTATTTAGGGTAACATCAACCTACAGTATCATTCCTCAACTGTTATCTACCTATCTTCTTGAGACAGAGTCTCACTGAGACCTGAAACTCACCAATTTGGCTGGGCTACTGTCTGGTGAGGCCAGGAGTCTGTCTGTGTCCACCTTCCCAGCTCTGGGGTTGCAAGCACTTGTCACACATTGATGTCTGTTGTTTCGTCTTGCTATTTTACTTTTGGAGCTGGACTGTAAGGTCTCATGCCCGCCTGGCAAGCATTTGACCAACTGAGTTCTGTCTCCAGCCCAACCAGTATCCTGAGGGCTCTTTCCTGAAAACTCAACACACCAGACCCAACCTATTTCCCTGAACTTGAAAGCTAGATGTCTGTTCCCTCAGCATAGCTCTAACCAAGTTGGTTAGGACCTTCTGTGAATCTCTGTATCGTGCCCCCCCCACCCCCCCAGTGCTGAACTCATTGAGTTTCTTAAAGGAACTAGATTTTATTCCCCTCAACTTCCACGGGGACTACCATTGTTTTGGTCCTTGAAATAGAAAACAAAATGTTGAGCCAGAGGCTTGCTCGGCTCTGAGGACCAATGTGCTGCTGCCCTGCTTGCCAACCTGAGTTTGATTCCCAGGGCTTACAGGGTAGAAGGAAGAGAGATCCGATTCCCCCAGGCTATTCTCCGACCTCTGAACATGCACTGTGGCACACATACACACACATACCAGAAAATTAGCCATGAAAATGTTTTAAAAGTAAATATCACAAAAAAGAAAGAGAAATATCATGCTTATATATATATATATATATATATATATATATATATATATATATTGGGAGCTATTTCACTATAAACATGTAGATTAGTTTTCTCCTTTTGTTCCAAAGTCATTATTTAATTTTCTGTGGTAGAACTTTTCAGCATTTAAGAAATTAAGCTAGTGTAGAGATTTTTTTCAATTCCAAATGAAAATTAAATTATTGTAAAATCAGTTCTAGAATGATTTTTTAACCCGGTTTTCTTTCTTTTTAAAGGGAGACATTTGTATAACTTAACTATAGGATTTCAGTTTTAACCATGCTTTGCTTGAAAACGCATAGCTCTGCACACGTTATTATGACTGCTGCATCTCTCTGTGGTGTGTGTGTATGTGCACGTTCATGTGTATATTTGTGTGTATGTGACAATGTACTAATGCACACATGTGTATGGAGGCTGGAGGTAGACATTGGTTGTCCTACAGTACTCTTCTTCTTATTTATTGTTATTTTTTAGTAAGAAATTATAAGAAATCCTTGGGACATTCTTTCAATTCCATGGAACACAAATTGGAAGTCCTTTTTATAATTTGTTTTTCTTTTTTTCTTTCTTAGGGGTCACAGGGGAAATGTGCAAATATCACAGCATAGGCAGAGATCAGAGAACAACTTGAGGGAGTGGTTTCTTCCCTTCCACAATACGGATTTAAATGATCGTTCTCTGATTCTCGTGTCTTCTCCATGTGGTGAATTTGATGGTTCTTCTTTGCCTATCTGAGTCTTCCACTGAATCTGAAGTTCACATACTCAGCTACACCAGTAAGCCAGACAGCTCCACAGATCTTCTATCCCTACTTTCCCATCCCTGAGATTGCAGGTATGAAACCACTTGCCTGGTGTTTTATATGGGTGTTCTGTATGGGCCAAGCAATGCAGCCTTGTGATGCCTGCTACTCAGGCGGCTGAGACAAAAGAATCCTAAGTTCAAGGCCTTCATGTGCTATAGTGGGATTTCATCGTTAAACTGGAAGACTTAGTGTTCTCTGTATCAGTAAAAAAAAAAAAAATGTGGGCAGGGCTATGGTGATGTTTCAGGGATACAGTGTCTGTCAAGAATGGTCAAGGCTCTGTGTCCAATCTCCAGGACTCTAAAGATAAATAAATCCATACAATAAACACATATTTAAAAACAAAATTTAAGGTGAGAATTGAATAAAATTAATACATTTCCGTATTCCATAATTCGAAATGTGAATGAAGTTTGTTTTAGGGGAAATATCCTTGAATGAGCTCTTTCTCTCTTGTTTCTCAAGGAAAAATGACAAGGATTTGCACAGCATTTGTCAGGAGGTGGCCATGTTGGAGGCATCTCCAGGGCAAATGTCAGAGGAAGAGGAGCGTATCCTATCCTGAAACCCTGGCGTATCCAGGTGACCACATCTGTGTGCTCTGCTTGACTGATGAAGATGAGCTGACTTCCTGCATTGAGGAAGTTTGTCTTGTAAGGACCACGGTGACAAGACAATCACCAAGTGCTAATTGTGCATAACCAGTACTAAAGATATGCAGCCACTTTACGGCAGGTAATAAATGAAGCGAACATAGAAATGTATTAGGTGCTTTTGTAATGAGGTTGGAATAGTGTTTTGCAGCATTAAGGATGTGAGCGGGTTTTAGAGTCAAAATTTAGGAGTGTTTGCCTTACTTGACTGAGTTCTACTGAGCAGACAGACTTAATTGTGAATGTAACTTTTTATTTCCATGATGGAATAAAACTGATCTATGATTTGTAAATAGCATTAACCGCCTTCAATTACTTTGCATCATAATGGGGTTTAGGCTGACTTTAGCACTTGAAGGATGCGGTCCTTTTCGATGAAGAGCGTAGATAAAATATGGAAGCCTGCCCTAGTGGAAAAAATGGACACAGGGCATAAACAATTCCCCAGAGGAGCGAACTCTGAAGGGCTACAAGTCAGCACATAAACACCAATTAAAAATTATAATCAGGTAGCAGCTTTCATCTCTGAAGGTGACAAGAATTTCTTTCTAAATAATAAGCCCCGGTGTTAGGGCAACAGTGAGATCTGAGCAAATTTCCTGTGAAGTAATGGGTATGGCTTCTATGAAGATCATTTGGTCAGCATTTACCCGATGCTTTCCAACTGTAGTACTCTTTGCCTAACTAATTACACTCCTGTGAACTCATCCTGACACAGATTTGAGCATTTTTTCTGCTTCAAGAGTCACTATTTTAGCCATGATACAAAATGCACTGTAGAAATAGCAAAAGCCTCACGCCACAGTGCTGACTTCATACTTGATAAAATGGGATGCCAAATAGCCTGAAATGTCTTTAAAAAGATTTTTTTTATCAGCAAGTAAAAGATACAAAGTAGAGATTAAATGAAAGAGTTCAAACATCACACATTAAGACCCTTCCCTGTTAAATTGTTTAGAAAGATTTTTTTTAAATCTTCATTCTGTGTTTGTATCATACTCACCACACTCTTTATGCCTCCCTACCTTTCAAACCCTCCCAACCTCATGATTTATTTCTCTTACTATTGCTGCTGCTGCTGCTGCTGCTGCTGCTGCTGTTGCTGCTACTACTACTACTTTTAAAGAAGAGTCTTACCATGTACGCCAGGCTTGCAACTAAGTACATCTTCTTGCCTCCAGCTTCTGAGTGTTGAGATTATAGGCGTTTACAATCAGGCAGGCTATTCCCATCACTACTTTAAAAACTGTTTAGATGTCAGTATGATATAGAGATGTTATACATATCTTGTCATGTATACATAAAAGGAATCGTGACCAGCTACATACTATTTTAGTTTAGAATGGTGAAGGCTGTTGTTCTTCCTCATTTTCACATTTTCTTCTATAAATATGTAAACTTTTCTAAGAAGACCAGGTATACCAGATACTTGTTTAAGGATAGGTGTCATTGTTGCTGCCGTAAGTGAATCAGCCTGTGAAGCGAACAGATATGTTCTAATGTTATAACTAACGCACCTTTAAAACATGTACACATGAATGTTTACATGCATATAAGTGTGTCTGGGTGGATGTGTAGATGTTTGTGCTTGTATATCTGTGTTTTTCTAAAATAAATGACATGTGAATTTACTAATTTATTGTTGGCTAAGTGTCATCTTAAACTGACTTAAGCCTTTGTTGACCTAAAACATTTATTAGGAATAATCAAGATACAAGATGGTGCCTAGGTTATTGGCAAGGTAAATGCAATATGGTAAGTTATAGTTATAGAAGGCAATATTCTAAATATCTATATCTGGTAAGAGACTCTTTTGAGGTATAAACCTTATAGAAATACCAATTCATTGGGGGTATAATACAGCGTAATTTATAAATATAGAAGGAAAGACTTTTGAAAACCAACCCAGTACCTACTGGAAATTATTCTATGCAAATTACATACTTTGCCAGACAAGTATCTGCTTTTCCATTTCGTTGTCACAGAAACTGTAGTAATTTAGACAGCTTAAGTAACAGATTGAAAATCACCAAGCTAGTAAAATAGCAAGTATATGTTGGGCCACAGTTTGACTCTGTTCTTACCCTGAATAATATCCTATTATTCCATGGAGCTTCATGAGGAGACTGAGCCAAACAGGACTTTTCAGAGAAAGCTACATGAATTGAGAATGTAAAGAAATATTAACTGGTGGCACACTATTTGGACATTTTCTCACAGATACTATATGTTCTTGACATCTTAGCAAGGGTCATACAATTTTAAATCCTGTGGTTTTGATATTTATCATTTTGTCATGTCTGTTTGCTTGTTTTTTGAGACAGGGTCTCACTATATAGCATCAATTCTCCCAGAATGTGCTATATAGATAGATCATCTTGAACTCACAGAGATCGACTTTCCCTTATGTCTAACATACTGGGATTAAAGGATGCACCACCATTCCTGGCCCTGATAGGCACACTTACAATATTGCAACATCTTCATTACATATGGAAAAGGTGGTAGACATTGAATAATTCCCACTGGGAGGAGTAGAATTTTTGACAAGGAATATGTGAAGGACTTATTATACTTTTAGTTGAAACAATTTTGAAATTAACTAATCAGGTATTACAAATGAGGAAATTCGATCCAAAGTGATGATGCAGTTAGCTTAAGACCAGACAGCCAGTTTGTGGCAGAGATTATAGGACAATTTAGGATTATAGACTTCTGTGCATTATTATTTCCTTTGCTGCTTCCCTAAAGCTGGTGATTGCTTAATTATTAGATACCTGTGGCTCCTCCACAAAGAGACTGGTGGTAGCTAAGAGTATAGGGAGATCATGTTTAGAATTCAGATAAGAAGTCAAGGAGGGGAAGATAGAAACAGAAATAAGATGTAAGTCAACTTCCTGTCATTAATTCTTTGTCTCTAAAAGAATTGCACAACAGTAAAAAGGTAGAGGTTGTGTGTGTGTGTATGTGTGTGTGTGAATGTGTGTATATTTGTTTATGAGCGCATGTTATGTGTGTGTATGTGTTTGTGTGTATATTAGTGAGTGTGTGTATTGGTAGGTATGTTTATGTGTGTGTGAATGTGAATATGAGGTATGTTGTGTGCATGTGACTCTATGTATTGGTTTGTGTGTGTGTTTGTGTGTGTGTGTGTGTGTGTGTGTGTGTGTGCATGGAGGTCAAAGGACAGATTCCAGTGTCAGTCTTTGCCTTCTCCATTGTTTGGATGTCAAGTCTTCCAGCTTATCTGGCTCCAAAGCTCTGAGGGTTCGCCCATCTCTCCCCAACTCCTCTCCCCATATCCATTTTCCTCAGGAGGACTAGGATTAGAGGAGTGTGCTAAGCTGTTCATCTTGACCAGGCTACAGCACCCAGGTCCTCACACTGGTAGAGGAAATGCTGTACTCACTGAACCATGTCACTACTGCCACGAAAGGTATCTAGTAAAGCAAGAGCAAGGATGAATGATGAGTCAGGATGCTAGCAGAAGTGTTTCCGTATCCAGTTGCTGTCACATAATACCCTTCTCTTGAAGCTAGCCTGAAGAC
>NC_000072.6:138382039-138512039 GCF_000001635.26 Mus musculus
CTTTTGATCATCTTTTCAACTTCACTTCTTAAACCAAGGGAGGGAGTTCTGGGAAATGAACTCACTGTCAGCATCCCATCCTTTTGAACTTGAAAAACCTCACCCCTACAAACAGCTGAGAAGAATAGACTTTCTTCATCCCCACCCCCTAGTTGGGTCTTCACATGAGTTTAAAGTTGGAGAGATGAGGGCATTGTGAGAATTTAAGATCAATAAAGCCAGAAAACACTAACCATGTGCAACTGAACAGAGGAGACATATGACACACTTCATCTTACTTTGAGCCCCGTTCCTAATTTACGTTTTGGTTTGTTGCCAATTAACTGCACACTCTGGCACACAGTAATGGTGTTGCATTTCCCAAAAGTTAAGGTAGGAAAGACTGAAATGCCGAATACATATTAATGGCATGGGATGCACATTCCGCTTAAAAGTACTCGGTGATAATTTATTTAATAGCTCATGCATGGTGCTGAGAAGCCTTTGCATTCTAAGTCACCTCTAACTTGCCTTAAATTCAGCCTTTATATTATTTTCTCTATTAATATACATCGATTAGGATAGTAGGGAAGTCTAGGCAGCCATGATAGGTCACTCCAGCGGGGATGACATAGGCTTAAGGTTCAGTGCGTTTGTTTCAGTGTTTCCATAATGTTACCCTTTGGTGCTGAGCTCAACCCCACATGTCCTTTAATCATACAGACTAGAACCCAAGAGCAAGGGACAAAAAGTTCATCCCAGATCACGCTTGTTGCCAGTCCCTGGCTGCCAGCCACTGGGTGCAGTGAGAGCATCAACTCATATCCACTCATTCAAGCAAAATCAGCACAGGTGGAATGAAAAGAGCTGTGTTGAAAACTATTTCTAAACTGTAGGGGAGAAGATACGAGTTTTGTAGTTCTTGAGATCCAGAGTTCGTCATATGTTGGCAACAACAACCAAACATGTAAGAGATTGTTAGTGATCTGGAGAATCAGTTCCGTGGTAGAGCAATGTCTGCATCCAACACTAAGAATCATCTCAAAGAGAATGTTCAGGTCGCATTGATGAAAGCCACTGTCAACTGTTTCTCTAGGTACAGTGTTAGACAGAGAACAAAAAGCACAACAAAAATAGAGAAACATTCAGGGGATCCTTGGTTCCCCCATTACACTCAGACGGAACTTGTAAGAATCTAGCATTTCATCAATGCCTAGTGGATCTCTTTATAAGGTTCTACTGCAGCTCTGGTCTGTGATTCAGTTTAGATCATCTTAGCCTTGAAATAGCCCAGAAAAGCAAAATGAAACAAGAACCCACTCTACACCCTGTTTGTAGATTGTTTTTTAGTTCTGTTGTAGAGACAGCTCCTTCCCTAACCTTCCTCCACTTAACTCATAACCCATTTCCTCCTGTCTGTGGTGAAGTTGGGACAGCATCCAGCACTTGCGGCTATGTGCTCCTAGCAAGTATTTTTAGACTTATTAGGTGGCTAATTCTTGACTTTTGTCACACAAACCAAATAAAATATTTTCTGAGTTCCTTAAACAATATTGATTGTATATGGAGATAATCTTTTGAATGCACTCTATTAAAGAAAGTGTTTTTTTTTTATTTTAGCTTTAATTTTTTTTGTCAATGGGAGTATTAATAGAATAGAACTTTGTGTTGGGCAGTGTGTGTCTGTAGCCTGATTTGTGCTGGGAATTGTGTGACTATAGTCTGAGTTTTTCTCCTACTTCCAGATACATGGCAAGTATAACATTTAAGCAAATGGAGAGCTATAATTTTTAGCTGGAATTGATCTTAGGAATTTTTGTTCTATGTTTAAAGATGAAAATTAAATACAGGCTAGAGATTTGAGCACATGCGCTGATAGTGTGAGTCACGATAGCTCAACATATATCCTGAAGTAGACGATAATACTCTATTTTTATCAGTTTTAGACGGAGTGTTAATTCCTTCCCCTCTGTTTCCATATCGATACAACAGAACAAACAAACAAACAAACAAACAAACAGAAATGGTACTCTTGCTGTCTTGTCCTATTCTAGCTCTGGAACACAGAGAAAGGATATTCCATGTGTGCAAGGAGAGGCTGTGCAGTTACTCAGCACCTTAGTCTCACAGATATTTATCTCCCTTCAGGCAAAACCGGCTCCTCTTTCCTGTATGGGCAAGGAGGGCCTGGGCACATGGCTATGTAAAGTACTTGCTGAATGAACAGAAGGACCTGAGTTCAGATTCCAGTGTTCATGCAAATAGTGGGGCTCAGTGATGCTTGCATCTTTGAGTTGTTGAACATTCATTCCTAATGATCACACTTTATGTTCTGAGCAATTGAAGAAAACACCTGACATAAACACCTGGCCTCCATACCCCGCATATGTCCACACACACATGCACACACGCACACACATGTATAACCACTTACACACACATGCACTCAAGCACATGCACACACATACACACTCACAGAGAGTGACAGACAGACAGACAGACAGACAGAGACAGAGACAGAGAAGGACCAGAAAAGGCTGCTTTGAATAAGACTTTAGGCCTGTGACCTGTGAGAGGCTCACAGCTGGCTGTCATCCTTTTGTTTCTGTCTCCACATCTGACTATTAAAAGTTGCACAAAGTGTTTAAATGCTACACTTTCATTTTTAACAAACAGCCTGGGTTTCCCCCTCACATCCCCTCTCTACAGCCTCATGAGCAGGTGTTAGGCTGTTTAGATCAGTGCAGCAGCCCCCTGGGACAAACTGTTCAGAGGAAAACAAAATTGAATATTTTCCCTCAACATTTGGCGCAGATAACATCTCTGGGCAAACACGACAATTGTATCAGCATTTCATGGAATCACAGAATCTTAGAACCAAAGTGTGTCAAGCTTGCCTTTCATTGTTGTATTATTGAAAAGACAAGATTTTTCACAATTCTAGATATAGTCATGGAGATACAGAATATTAAGCAGAATAGCAGAGCATCAGGAAGACAAAGGAAACACGTGTGGACTAAAAGCAGAAATAGATTTTTTTTTTAATGATAGAAATAGATATTTTATCTTACAGTTACAGCTTTCCTGCTCGAATTTAACATGTTTATAACGAAAGGAAGAACGAATAGCCAAAGCGATGTGTCCATCCCTAGACTCTGTGGCTGTGGATTGGTGGAAGAGTACCTGCCTAGCATATGCAAGGCCCTGGGTTCAAATCACAGAAGCACCAAAAACCCAGATGTAGTAAAAATGCCTGTAGCATTTTACAGACATTGTGAAGATTTTAGTTTCTCTGTACACCCTCTTCAGTGCAGTCAAGGAAGCTATTAGTAGAACTAAATATATTCCATCCAGGTTTAACAACAATGCAGTAAACGCTACCTGGAAGGTGCTCTAGGTGGTTTTATAATAAATACTTTTAAGAATTTTAAAGTGATCGTCTATTTTATCGTGAGTTTCAGAAAGCTTTGTCTACCGAAAACTGAAGTCGTCTTTCTAGTGGAAACTTAAAAAGTAAATAACACTTTCCTGAAATAGCATTGAAGCCTTTTGATATTTTCCCAGATGTTCTAGAAACCCGTAATTACTTCTTCCTTATCTTTCCCCTCACACTTTTCATGCATCACATATGAAAAGGAAGGGGGAGAGAACCTTATTTGAAAATACTATTTTTACCCCTCTCAAGACTGATTAACTTCAAATAAATAAAATTTTCATCGAGAAAGAGAAACTAGAGGAGGCAGAGAAGCAGCAAGGAGAGGAAAGGGGTTTTATCACCCATCTGTTGAGAGGTCACCCTAAGGGAGACGTTGCCTCTGACCTTTGTCAAAGAACCCGAATACTGTCTCTACACTTGAATCTCAACATGTTTCAAAGAATTACCCTTCTACCTGAGTGCTACACCCAGCTCCTCAAAGTGCCCTCGTGTGACCCCAGGCCCATGGTGACTGTCCAACTGACAGCATAATACTATGCTCATTTATTCTGATGCCGAATGTATCTTTCTTCCCTGAGATTCTGAGTTAGTGATCACTGAGCATTGGAACACGCACAGGCAAAGCAGCATATTCTTGCAGCACAGCTACTCCGTTTTCAGGCAAACCTCTGTGCTAAGATGAATTAGTATAGCTTACTTCAGAAAGCAAAGCAAAACAAAACAAAAAAAAGCAAACCAGGAAACGCCATGCTGAATGGAAACGGCTAAGATAAGAGCCTATTGCTGAAAAGTTAACTTCAGGTTGTATTCAGATCATTCAGAGACCAAAAACAACTCAAGGGCTTATGTTTTTGTTAGGGTAAGAAAGTGTAGTATGGTACAGTGCTCATCGCTCTGATATGTTAAACTTACCAAAGTAAAGGTATGCAGAAAATGTCGTCCCAGGTCCTCCTCTTTGTTGCTAACTAAAGTATATATTATATACTGGAAGCATCATCTCATAGACCATAGTTTTGAATTACACAGACATAATTGCCAAAGAGACATGAGATGTATATTATTTATACTATTTTCTTTTGTTATTTCTCGAAGGCAAATACAATGCTTAGTACCATTTTGTCTCAGTTCTTTTACTGGAGAGTTATTCTGAAGTTCCCTAAGAAAGTATTCTTGATGGCACTCCATTAGAGCATGGCTCGTGAATCAAGCATCTGTAAGTGTCTGTGAAAAATGTTCTGGGCTGGATAGGAAACTGTATGGTGACCAAGTACCCAGGATCAAACAGAATACAAATGTGTAAAAAGTGTTAGACTCTCAGTTCCTCTAGAGAGCCATCATGTAGATTGAACTAAGTACCCTTTAAGAACAGTGTCGAATTTTAAAATTCTATGATACTGTATTCTAGTTAACTGTAGCTGAATTATTCAGGGAAGAATTGATTTGAAAAACTTGAGTTTAAGTTCTCAGACTGGATTTGTAATGATCCTGTAGTAGCCTAGGGAGATGAGAGACAATATGATGTTCACTTGACACCGTAGGGTGTGTGTGTGTGTGTGTGTGTGTGTGTGTGTGTGTGTGTGTGTGTGAATTTGAGAATCCATTAAAATAAGATTGAAAAGAATCATCAAAATAAAGCACCGAAAACAATTCTTAGTAGGATTAGATGAGTGTTTAGGGACCACTACAAAAATTAACAAAAGCAATGAGAGTCAAAACACTTCTGAGGAAGGATTTGACATCATTTCTTCTTAGTATTTTTCTCAAAACTGAGACGAAATGAATCAGCACAACATTGAACCAAGTATTATGAAAGAGAAATTTCAGCCAAACTTTGTGTCAAAAATTATAGTGAATTATGCTCAAAGTATATATGTTTCTATATACTTACACAATGTTACTGCAAGTATTTATGGTGCTTTCTGAGTAGTCTTTAAACTTTTTATTCACAAAATGTAGTTTCTAAAGCACTGGCTTTTCTGGGACATATATGTATTTCTTTTGTGGCATCGCCTTCAGTAATTAATATCAGAAGTAATTTTTATAAAATGTTAGGCCACACTGTCCAGAATTTTAACTATTCCTTAAGCATATCAAAATTTGGAAGTAAAATCTTTCATACCTATAGGGGTGTGTCTACTGGGGTACCCTATCAATATACATCCCACTTCCAATTTATCCCACACATCATGTTCAGCTATCTTTGGGATCATGTATAAATTATTAGGCATATAATGATCTTCCTGGTGTCAAAAGACATTTTTATAAGAAACACATGCAAACCACTTTGGGAAAACCTCGTCATGAAATAGATGTCAGAATAATTCATTCCAAGAAAGAAAGGACAGAACTATGTAAAATCAAATATTTTATATTTAATCTGAATTTACCCGTGTGATTTCTAAAACTCTAGAAATAAGAAGTGTGTATGAGAACAGTTAATCAAAGCAATAAGTAATAAATACAAACCATATAATACTTCAAAATTTCTTTGTAAATCATATAATTTTCAAAAGCATCAGAGTTTTGTTTTTATGGATTTTTTAAACTAGGTTCATTTTGTTGAAGAAAAAAATCTTGCACTTTAATGATAAAGAAATCATTTGGATAAGCCATGGATGGGGAGAAAAATCATATTTAAATAAATGCATTTCAGTGTGTATTTATAAAAGCTCATCACTTAAACTTCCTACTAGCATACATTATTCTTGGAAAGCTTATTTGAGGTTGAGATAGAAAATATTGCAAAAAGCACTAATGATACGCAAAGCCAGTAGTGAATATAGTCCAACACAAGGATTTTGAACTCAGGCCCCCTAATACAGAGCAGTGAGGCAGTGGGGTCATTTGGCAGCTCTAGTTCACTGGTAACCCTGAAAGACTTCAGAGCTGTGTGCAAGTGCACCGAGAGTCTCTATGCCGTGTGTCCACATCCACAATACTATGTGATACAATACTATGACTTATCTTCTTTACTCTCAGCCTGTCAAAAACCCTGTCAGCTGCAGGGGCGATAAGGGGGGCATTTTAAAGAAGATATTGGAGTCTTAAGCCTCTTAATGCGCCAAGACTCAATCCCATGAAAGCGAACAACTTGAAAGGGGGTTATACTGTTTAGGGAATCACTGAGGGTCCTTCAGTTCTGTTCCAGCCGGAGCTGGTGCTCAAGTCTTCTCACCCTAATGACCCCCGAAGTAGCCCCTAGGGACTGCAAAACAAGGCCGTTACACAAGGCAGCTTGCTAATTAAGGAGTTGATCAGGGGTAGAGAAACCCAGCCTAACTGCGTTGTGTCCAAATCAAGCATGACGGGATTGACGTCGCCAAATCACCGTCTGGAGGCCACTCCACGCCAGGAGCAGCCGGGTTTTTCACACCTGATAGGCCTTCACTCTGTCTAGATCAAGTCACATTAAGAGAGGAATGGATTACGAGGCAGGAGTCCATGCACCAAAGAGCATCACTCTATTGCCTAATTGCTGCGTCTCTGCTTCCCTGAAGGAACCCGAGTATGCTTTGGGGACCTGATGGTTACTTGATTGACTCTCTTGGACAATCGTCTCTGTGCTCTTTCTGCCCACTCACACTGCAACAGAACCAGCAAGAGTCAACTCTGGAGTCAGTTGAAGCAAACCAACACAGCTGTTAGATACTGTGTATTATATATCACAATTCCATTGGCTGAAGGAGCTGTACCCTGGAAACAGGTTATAAACCACATTTCCTCAATTTTCCTTAGACGTTGCAGGTGTATGATACAGCATTGTGAAAACAGTGGGCTCAGAGTCACTCCTGAGAGTCAGAGCCATTGCTACAGCAGAGAGAATCCTGCTTTTGACCTTTGGGTCTCCAGCCTGGGATCTGCACCTTTCCAATCCAGATTCTCCTGTGACAGATAGCATAAGTCAACAGTCCAACCTGGCAGATTAATATTACATGATATTTTTTACTTTTCTATCTCTAACGGGGGAGACTACTTCGCGAACAGTTTATTTCAGAAAGAGAATAAATCCTAAGTTATGAAAGCCCCCTTTTAGATCCACCTGTTTGTTTCTTCTCTTACTGAAAATTCCCGTGTTTTCTCTAGTAACAAGAGGACATGCAGAGAAATAGCATGTATTCTTAGGCATTTCAGGAATTTGGAATGCCATGTATTCCTAGGCATTTCAGGAATAGTTATTGGCCACCAGAAAGGAAACTATTATATAATTTTTAATTTTTATGTTATTTGTACTTTTTATGTGTGTACATGTGCATGCAGACATCTTTGTGTGAGTTTATGTGGGTTCCTGAGGAGCCTAGAAGTGTTGGTCAGCTCTGTTAGAGCTGTAGTTACAAGGTTAGTGAACTGCTGGAGGTGGGTGACTAGACTGGTTCTCATGATTGGCCAGGTCTTGCTTTTACCCGTTGATCTATCTCTCTAGCCTCCTGTTATATTAGTTCATTCTAAGAAAATGAAATAAGGGTGGTGGAGTGTGCACAAGTAGGTAAACTGAGGTGCAGAGGGAGCCGCACCCTCCTCAGGATCTTATCATTAATAGCAGTAACGGAATCATAGCAGCCGACTCTTGCTCACTTCAGCTGGGGAGCCGCTCTCCCTCTCAATGGCAATACATATACAGTGTGACAATTACTAACAAGAAGAAACACACAGGGGAAAAGGTATTCTCTTCATGAAAAGATGACACGGAAATCCATAGTGTTATGTGACCCAAACACTATTGACTTCGGAGGAGTTTTAATCCCAACTTAACACGTCTCTGTCATGTTTTTCTCTGAAAACTTCAACAGGATCATTTGCAGTGCTCAAAACAAGTAGGTAAACCCACATGAATAAAAACTAAACAACATCCCACTAACATGGAGACTTTCTTTTCGCAAAACATAAAGTATAAGATCAATTTCTCTACACTCAGGGGGGAGACGGTCTGAGAAGCGTCTTTAATGGCGAAAGCAATGGACAGAGTCCTTTCAGATAATCTCACATCAGCAAATTAGAGAAATCTGTCAGCAGACTTCCCTGTACTCACATTTAAAAAATAACATCTTAAATCAATATCGATATCAATATGAGAGATCAGGTCAATGATGTGAGGGCTTAGCCTGTATCAGCCAGTGTCTATTGAGCTCTGTCTCTCTACCAGACGTTATGTTAAGCATCTCACATGGGTTATCTTATCCTTGCTGCAGTGAACAAGGCATATGGTACTATGATTCTCCATTTTACATATGGAAAAAAAAAGATGAGAAGAATCATGTACCACTCTCCAATTACACAGACAGTCAATGGCGTGGCTAGACTCCATGCACTAAGCTATTTAAATTACCCACCCGCTAACACATTCAATTCTCAATAGAACAACTGAAAATCACATAGAGCCATGCAAAAGGACCACCTCTAAGGTTCTCATGTTACACTCTGACCTCTAAGACAAGCTCATATGTAAATCCTAAACTAATTCTCTAGTCACTTCTCTCTATTAGAGCATCCATTCCTTTTGCAGACTACATCCCCCTCCGCTGCCATCCCGAACGCTCAGATCTAGCGACCTGGCTCTAGTGTGCATCTCCCTTCTGTTGTACAAAGACTGTACCTGCTACCTGACTATCCTTTCTGTCAGCACACCTTGCTCCAGTTCACACTGCCCGGCATACTGGATTGTCATTAATCTTTCCAGGACAGAGGTGTAATATGTAATATGTTTCTCTTACCTAGAACCCTCCGTCCTCTTGACATGCAAGATAAATGGAGAGGAGCAGTGACTCAAGTTCCTCCCCTTGATTCCTACCCACCCCTCGCCACCCACCACTGCATTCCAACTCTCCCCATGTTTTTCAGTCCCCCTTCATCAGGAGCACTCATGCTTGCAGTCTTTCTGCTCCCTCCTGCTGAGACTACACTGAACCTACTCTTGGCAGAATATGAGGACAGTGTTCCACATTTAGTTCAAATGTCACTCGATCTTTGAATCTCCTCTGATTTCCTTCTGGCAGAATGAACGCCCTCCTTTACATATTAAAATGCTTGTTTTCATACGGCACAATGGTCTTTCTGAATTTATACCCACTTATGTCTTTCTGCATGTCTCTTTCTCGCCAGATAATAAGCTTTCTAATAGCTTGCCCTCTCCTTCACCCAGCACCTAACACATGTGCTATTCATATGCCCCCCAAATTACTGAATTATAGGGTAGAGTTATAACTAAAAATGAGCATGTTCCCCTAGTTGAATGCATGTATATCACAGGGGGATTTCACTTACACTCACAAGATTAGCACTACTGATTTATATATCCCATTTTGAACTTGGGGTAAAGTGAACATGATCTCTCTAGGTAGAAGTGAAAAATAAAGTATTTGGAAGCTGCTTTTTTTTTTTTTTAGCCAAGCACAGCACCTTTCCTGCTCTTTCCTAAAGTATCTTGAAGTATCTCTCTGAGAAATAACTCACAAGGGCAAAACAGTGCTATGAGGCAGCACCAGGCTCTTTCTAGGCAGCACCCTCACCTACTTGCAGAAACTCAGCGTAAGCCTTTGATCACATCCAAGATACTTCATGTGATGCCCACATGTCAGAACCCTGATCTTGGCAGCTGGAGGCCATGTGTGCTTGGTTTCATCTTTACCATCCATGACCCCATTACACTGAATAACTTGGAAGACTTATGTCTGTCTCAGGCAGGCAGCTCAAATGGCACATCACTATCCTCCCAAGATCCATCTCCTCCATGTTCTTTCCAGATCCCAGGACCATTGAATCCTTCCAGCCTTCCTCCATAATCTTAGTTATTAAAACCACATTCCTCTAGCCAACTGGCTAGTAGTTCTTAGTGTTGTTGTGGTCCAATAAAAAGCCACCTCATTGAATTTACTTAGATGCCCCTCAACATTTTAAGCAAACCAGCTTCCCCTTTCTCCAGTCAATATTAAGTTCCTTGTTCGATAAGATATAGGGATAGTACATATGATAACACAGCATTTCCATGTCTGCAAAATGCTTTCAGTCTGGTGCTTCAGTGATGGACAGGCAGGAGAATGATACATTTTCTTCTAGTGCTCTCTAGAAAAGGGTTTTTTTTTTTTTAAAGTATGGATTTCCTAGTTTTACTCACTTGCTCAATACCTCACACTAGTCCAGTTGGACCCACAGAATACTAATCAGGCAGCCCACAGTGGTTTCCCGGAGGAGTTCTACAACCCCACCTCTGGCTACATATCTCTTCTAAACAAATCAGTAATTGTATTTGCCATAATTGTGATGCCCAAATATTACACGTGATATGCTAAAAGCAAAAAGTGTCCTTTATGGATGTGAAAACAGGGTTTAAATAGGCACTCTATATTCTGACTATACACCTTATTTTCCCAACCCATTTTCCTTCATTTGAAGTTTACACTTTTTTTCCCAAACACTTCACTATCTAATATGTATGCTCTACATATCAATTATACCAACCACATATCCTCTCAGATGTTTTCCAGGCAACAGAAACCATGCTTTCTTTTTAATCCTTTTACTTTAGTTAAACTTTGGAAGTATGGAGTAGCAACCTAAAGTAATGCTGAAAGTTCATTTGAGGGATCCTAACAATTTTACTTTTTAATTTCCAAATGTTGTAGAAATGCCACAAATTGGAAATTTTTTTAAAAAAAACAACAACAACAATACTTAGTTTACTTTAGAATATAAAGACAACTGTCTCTGTGTTTGTCTTAAGGAAGGTAGGGAAGAGAACGATGAACCAGGTGAAAGATACAGAAGAATTTGGAATGGAGTGGGTAGTTGTATTTTCCATGGTGTAGACTCATGTCAGTCTGGTCCATACTTGGGTCTGAATTCAAGCTATTAACACTTTAAAACATTAAACTAAGACCTACATTAGTTCTCTCTAAAAGGAAAAGGGGAAAAAGATTTGTTGTTATATACTTGAAGTCTCGTTAGAAATAAGAGCGATGGAGAGCCTGTTGGGCTGTAAAGAGCACTTGATGTTCTTCCAGGATACCAGCGTTTGATCCCAGAACCCACAGGGTAGCTCATAACCTGTAATTCCAGTCGCAGGAGGATCTGGTGCCTTCTTTTCAACTCTATGGGCACTGCGTGCACATGGGTCACATACATACAAGCAGGTAAAAACATCGACAAACAAAATAAAAAGTGAAAACAAATAATGGATGAAAAAGTACATAAATAAACAAGGAAATGGTTGAATGAATGGATAAATGAATAAATAAACAAATGAATGGGTGAACGGATGAACACATAAATACACAGCATCTGTACTTAAAAGAAGCTAAAAGTAAATAAAAAGGAATGATCACTTTATTCTAATCAAAGTGTTAAGGTCTCATATGCCCTTTCAACAGATTGCTATTACATATTAGTGGCGTTTTACAACCTAAACCTTCTTTGGAGCCTAAGGTTTTCTTTGAAAGGATTGATTGTATAGACCATACATTTACGTATGGATATTTCAGAAAGAGAACAAAATATTTTCTAGCAATAAATTTTATGTCTTCCTTCAGACATGCATTATTTAGGTATTTGGGGCAACTGTTATGAAATGATTTATTAATCAGTTTTCTACCAAATTTAAGAAAACCAGGGCAAAAATTGCCCAATTTTCTCTATTTATTCAGAAAAGCATGAACTGAAAAAAAAAAAGATGCAATGCTTTATAGAAGGCTGTGTGGTGAGCCTTCCGGCAGAGTGGAAATCTAATGTTTGAAGCTATGATGAGATCAAGGGCCCTGATGTTGTGACCTAACTAACACCTGCTTGACAGTTCAGAGGTGGTACACCATTCGCATTAAAAGTTGACAAGAGCATACAAGAAAGTAGCCATTTTGCTTCTTAGTGTTAGCATATGGGTTAAGGATTTGGGATTTTTTAAAAGAAGCAAAAGAAACTCACTTTCTTTGCATGGTTTTAGACTAACATCAGCCATTAAGCAATACCCAAGTAATCAGACTCTAAGTAAAGAAATACCTCCCTGGAATCTTCTGGCTAAGGAGAAGCTCAGTGGGAAGAGGCCACGGCTTCCTCCTCCTCCTCCTCCTCCTCCTCCTCCTCCTCCCTCCAATCCATGTTCCTTACAAGACACTCAGTATAAAGTCAGCAAATTATTTTCTTGCTTTCCCAGCAGGAACTGTATTTCAGAGCAACTGAGAAATTTCACTGGCTGAATGAAAAGGCAGACTTTACAGAAAAATATCAGTAATAAACGCAGGTGTGACAGAACGATAGGATAATTTTCTGAGTTACATAAAAATTGACCTGTATTTAAGCCACCTAAAAGTGAGTTCTGGGTCTTGGAAGGTGGATGAGCAATTGTAACACTCACTGCTCTTGCAGAGGACCTGGATTCGGTTCCTAGCACCAACAAGGAGCAACTCGCAGGTAACTAAAACTAAAACTGCAGGTGAGGTTTCTGATGTCCTCTTCTGGCCATTGTTGGCACTTGTATGTATATGGTGCATATCCATCCATGCAGACAAAGACACAGACACAGACACAGACACAGACACACAGACACACAGACACACAGACACACAGACACACAGACACACAGACACACAGACACACAGACACACACACACACACACACACACACACACACACCAGCCACACATATGCACACATGCAGACACACATACACACACATGCACACATACAGGCACACACACATTCTTATCAAATAATTAAACTTTCAAAGAGCTCAATAGGGAGCTAGACATTGTTCTGCATGTAGCAAGACCCACTAGCGTGTCTGGTCACCGAAAAGCAGGAGAAGCTTGCTCTCCTGTCCCTGGGCAGCAGCGATAGAGCATGATTTACATGCGTTTTTACACATGCAATGTGAGGAATGGAGCGTTGATCGCGTATTCTTGGAAAGAAAATGTACTTGAAAGTTACTGGTATTTTGTACAAATTCTATTTTCAGATGACTCTTAGGGGTAAGGGAACAAAATCACTGACCTCACAAGGATAACTCTCTCTCAAAGAAGGTAGACCGTTCTGTATGTCAAGTCCTATCATGTTTAATAAAAATGCCATCAAAATTGGAAAGAGCCAAGATTGGAAGAGATGATAAACATAACAGTGCGATATGTAAATTACATATTACATAAAATGTAATGTAAAATATAAAATGAAATATAGTCTTGAGATTTTGATTTGGGAATTTGTGGGGGGCAAATGAAGAAACCTAAATGTAGATCAGATAATAGATTAAGTAGCAATTTGTTACCATGTTGCATATAACAGACTGAAAAAAATCAGATAACAAACAGTAGCAAAAGATACAACTCAGTTGAATAAATATATACAGCTATGTATAAGAACAAATCTAAAAAGATTCAGGATGTTAGTAAATTAAACATTAGTAGGTTTTTTCTACTTGTAGGTTTTTTTCTTTCTTTTTCTTTTTTTTTAACATTTCTGTTCATTTATGGCTTTAACTTTTTCACAATATATGTGTATATCTTTTATAATAAAAACATTAAATTTGATCATAGAAAATACAACATTAATTAACCATCTACGCTGATAATTATTAACATTTTATTACTAGTTATAAATCTATTATTAAGAGAAATATACAGCATTGGCCACCGTCAATGCACATTGCAGATTAGTTTGCTGTGTTCCCCTCAACTTTGTGAAATACAGTTGTAGCTATAGTACAGACCCATTGCATTTTGATTTATGTTCATGTTGTCTGACCACAAGCTTTCCATGTTTCAAAGTTGTGTCATAAAACTATGTTAGTTATTGAAGGAACATGTACAAGGATCAATTATCCATTATTATATGAGAGCTCTGTATGAGTTGAATCTCACATCTTAGGTACCTCCTCAGCTCCAATTGCACATACCAAGAGAGGTTCACAATTGTCAATGCTTAGCAGTACAAGAGAGTAATGTGTGCAGGTAGAGGTTGAAAAGGCACCAAAATATGAGGAGGAGCTGGCTGTAGCTGTATGTATATAATCCCAGGGATTGTGCGACTAAGTCAAAAGTGCAACAGAAAAGGGAGAAATAATGGCATTTCAATAAGACTAGGGTTCCCACGATGCCATCATTCTAAATATTTTGTGAGGACAAGCCAGTGGCACTCCATCAAAATCGGGTAGGACTGTGGTATCTAAGAGAGTAGAAGCTTTTACAAAGGAGAAGTCAGCAGTATTGGAAGATTTAAAAAAAAAAGATTTTGAAGTGATTTCAAAGAAAATCCCCTTTGGTCCCAGGAATTAGCTATCAGGGAGTGTAGTATCAGCAAATGAGGCTGAAGAAATGAGGATGACAGAAGTGGAATAATCTTTTAAAGAAAAGAACCCTGGGACTAGAAAGTTGGCTCAGTGGTCAAGAGCACTCATTGGTCTTGAAGAGGACCCAGGTTTGATTCCCAGCACCCTATGGCAATTTACAATCATCCATTAATACACTTGTGCAGGTCCTGATTTCTGTGGGCACCAAATGTGCATGTGGTGCAAATGTAGACATGAAGAGAATTGACCATTTCCATAAAGCAATACAATAAACGAATCTTTAAAAACAAGGATCCCAGATGATAAGGAATTTGATATTATCAGCACACATTTGAAAATGAAAAAGTAAACTTTTGGAATTGAAAAATTCTGTCTATATCCACACACTGAGTATTGAGATCTTAGAAAGGAAAAAAAGAAAGAAAGAAAAAGAAAAAGGAAAAGAAAAGGATACCTTCTAAAGTAAAGATCCACAGGGAAGAAGGAAAGGAAGCCAAGCACATGAAACCAGGTTCAAAAGAAATTTATATTGTTCATCATCTGGATGAATGGGACAGCAGTAGTTGTAGATGTTCAAAAAGGAGACAATATGAGGATGGTAGGAGGAGGAAGATACACACAAAATCCAATAAAAATTAGCAAGTGTCAGTCTATATACTCTTGGGTTGATTTTAGCAGTTCGTAGACATAGTCAGAGCAGACACAGAGGCTACCCACTTCCTAGACTGCTCTTCACTGGAAACAGACAAGGTAGAAGAAATGAGGTTGGAAGTCTGAGGCCAACATAATCAACTCTTGGGTTTCCAAAGGGCCAGGAAGGCCAGGAGCCTGAAATATTTCATTAAAATGGAGAAAGAAAATACATAGCAGAACAGTTAAGTGTTGATGTAATGGATTCGCTCTAAGACAAGTAAGATGGGATGCTAATGTACTGGAGAGTATGAAATATTTTGTGCCAGGAAAAGACACTGTATGTGATTGTGAGATGAAGAGCTGATATTCAGGATACCAGAGAGATCCAATACACTAGGGCTTGGTTTCAGTTGTGTGGTCTATACTGATTAAACATCCCAGAACCATGACAGGAAAGAGCATACAGCAGTAAGAAAGTGTAAAAAGCGAGGCATGTGAGCCTGGAGGAGTTTTGTTTCAGGAAGTCAGTTTTGAGTGAGTGAAGATGTCTTCACATGGGTTCCTCCTGGTTTCATGGAATAAGCATCATGGTACCTTGCCTCTGCTCACAGATGAAAGGAAAATCAACTCTTTAGAATTAGAGGAAAGTTACAGTTGAAGCAATGGTTGAACCTCAATTAAGGTGATGTTTTGATCATTTAAAAGTGTCTTACCAAAGATTGTGGATGTGAGAAGGTTCCTGAAAAGGACATTGATGTTCAGATAAAGTTTACTGGGGAGTGCACATGTCCAGTAGACCGACATATAGATAGAGGAAGGAAATAGAAACAAAACATAATTAGATCATGTTAGTTGGCATAGAGGTGATGGTATCTTGCCTTTCTTTCTTTCTTTCTTTCTTTCTTTCTTTCTTTCTTTCTTTCTTTCTTTCTTTCTTTCTTTCTTTCTTTCTCTCTCTCTCTCTGTCTCTCTCTTCCTTCCTTCCTTCCTTCCTTCCTTCCTTCCTTCCTTCCTTCCTTCCTTCCTTCCTGCCTGCCTGTCTGCCTTTCTTTCTTTCTTTCTTTCTTTCTTTCTTTCTTTCTTTCTTTCTTTCTTTCTTTCTTTCTTTCTTTCTTTCTTTCTTTCTTCCTTCCTTCCTTCCTTCCTTCCTTCCTTCCTTCCTTCCTTCCTTCCTTCCTTCCTTCCTTTCTTTCTTTCTTTCTTTCTTTCTTTCTTTCTTTCTTTCTTTCTTTCCTCTTTCTCCTCTTCTCATTCCCTCTTTCTCTTCTTTCTCATCTTCCCCCTCTTTCTCCTATTCTCTCTCCTCCTTCTTCTCCTTCTCTTCTCTTCTCCCTCCTTTTTTTCTTAGCCCCTCTCCCTCTCCTCTTTTTAATTAGGTCCCTCCGCCTATTTAAAGACAGGTAGTACTAAATAGAACAACCTGGCTTCAACTCAAGATCACCCACCTGAGCCTCCCAAGTGCAGTGTGGAGACACAGTGTGACATAATATCAAACCTTGGACATGCCTTTTGTTGATTAAATTTTTGTCAACTTGACATAAGTTAGCGTCATCTGAGAACCTCAACTGAAAAAAAGAATACTTTTATCAGATTACCCTATAAGCAATTCTGTTCAGCATATTCTTCATTAGTAATTGACATATGAGGGTCTAGCCAGCTAAGGCAGTGCCAGCCTTGGGCACTTGGCCCTGGATTATGTAAGCAAGCAAGCAGAGTGAGCCATAGAGAGCAAGCCATATGCAGCCCTCATTCCTGATCTCTGCTATTTGTTTTCTCCCTCCAGGTTCCTGCCTGAGTTCCTGTGCTCTCTTCCCTTCACAATGGATGTTGAACTATAAGCTGAAATAAACCCCTCCCTCCCCAAGTTCCTTTTTGTCCCAGCAATGGAAAAGCATCCAGGAACACATAGTGACCAGTGATTTTAGGATAGAGAGTTCTGCTGAGATGTTAATGACTTGAAATGTCTGACATTTAGCCTAATGAGGTATCCTGAAGATATCTCTCTTAATTCCAGGGAAACCATGCTACCTATCAGAAGTGTGGGGAGAGGGCCAGGTACCTTTTGGACCTTACAAGCAGAGATAGGACTTCCTGCTTCACTAAGCTCTGATGAGATGCTGAAGAAGAAGTAGACATGATAAGGACTGATGAGGGGTGCTGATCCCCTTTTCAAACATTCAGGATGCTACAGGCATTTTCAAACACTGGCTAGTGGCTTTTTTTAAAGTATGGGTGGAACTGAAACTAGAATTAGAATTCTAGCCAAGAGTTTACCTATAAAGTATCAATGCATCATCGTCTTTATTATCTAAATTTTAAGAGATTTCCCTTATAGGTATAGAAAAGGAAACGTAGTTATCCCGATCTGAGCAACATTAGGCCCTCACCAACATAGCCTGCTGGACCAGGGGCATGGCTGTCCCTCCAGGGAGGGATGTGAACCCTGACCTTCCATAGATTTGGTGTTACAGACTGTACTCTTACACCTAAAGGCATTTGCATGTAATCCCTGGCTCAGCCCTCTGTAAGTTAAATAATTCATTTTAATTTACATCAAAGAATCATTATAGAAAGCAAGCTACTGATTACTGCTTTAAGGGATCACTGTCACATGTATGTTTGCTTTTTAGGATGATAAATTGATCATGTGTATATAAACATTAAGGAGCTCAAAAGGTTGCATATGCTCTGGTCTTTATACTAACACAGGGTAAGTTCAAAGGCTACCAATATGGTTTCCAAATACCCTTCGCATTCACCTACACTTCATTTTATGTGTGCAATTTGGGGAATTCTTTTTATCACATACTTTCTGCCCTGACATTCATCTCACCCAGCCTTCTGCAATTCCACCATGCGTCATGCCCTGTGTTTTAACCTTTACTTCTTCCCCATTACCATATTTAAATGAGATCATTTGAATAGTCTTAGAAATAAACCTCAAAGAATATAAATATCTTTATCTATATATCAAAATTCAGAATATATATAAAATAACCAATATGTGTTATATGTTTTATATTTGTAATATATACTATATATACTATATAATATGTTAAATTATATTTATGTAATATATTTATATATTTTTATTGATATTTTATATATTATATTTTTTATACTTATATAATATATAAATATGTGATGTTTATTTATATTTACATATGACATATTATATATAAATATATATGGATTAAGAGCAAACAAAACTCCAAAGAACATAAAAACTCTCATTTCTGAATTGTTGATGGAAAGTAATTTGACCCAAGATTCCTGGAAGACAAAGAAAAGAAGGAAGTACAAACAAATTTATGATTCACAGTTCTTAATGCAAAGTGTCACATAATCATTGACAGGCCCAGGAACTTTTTTTGATACTCAGATCTGGTAGACTTGTCACCACTGAATTTTTTTCAGATATTGTGTGATGCGGTGAACATTGTCCACAGCAAAGTGGTTGGATAAAGAGGACCTGAATTTGCATCTCCAGTGCCCATGTAAAAACTGTGGGCCTGGTACAACCTGAATTTCTAGCACTAGGAAGCAGGGACTGAGAATTCCTGGGGCTTGCTGACTACTTGCTCTATGCAGGTACTGAGCTGCAGGTTTGGCAGGGAAGAGGGAGAGACAAAGGAGTCAGGGAAGTGGGGAAGAGGAGGATTAAGGAGGGGGAGAGGGAGAAGGGAGGAAGAAAGGGGGTAGGAGGGAGGGGAAGAGGGTGAGAAGAGGAGGGGGGAAAGGGGCAAGTGAGAAGGGAAGAAGGGGAAAGAGAAGGGGAGAGGGAGGAGGAGGAAGAGAGGGAAGGGGAGAGGAGAGAGGGAAGAGGGAGATGAGGTGGGAGTTAGGGAGGGAGGGAAAGAGGGAAGGAGGAAAAGTGGGAGGGAAGGAGGGAGAGAGGAGAGAGAGAGGGAGAGAGAGAGAGAGAGAGAGAGAGAGAGAGAGAGAGAGAGAGAGAGAGAGAGAGAGAGAGCACAAAGCAAGAGTGATGGAAGAAGACATCCAACACAGTCCTTGGCACGCACATGCTTACGCATGGATACATACCCTTGTACACACATGTGCATGTGCACACAGACAGAGTACACATAACTCTTTATTATAGCACAGACAAAACCTCCTTGTGTGGTATTGTCAGAGGAAGGCTCACTAAATTTGGAGGCATATCTGCAAAGATACTGCATATCTCTAGATGTCCAAGTTTAACAGGAGCAACCACCTCATAAGCGTTATTAAAGTGTGCATCAAGAAGACTAGAAACAGGGTAGAGAATCCAGACACATATTTCTTGATTCCACCGCCCTCCCACCCCCACCAAACACAGACACACATATACACTAGTGGATAGTGTTTCTTTCTGCTTCTCAGGTACCTGAGCTTTTCTACTTGTGGCTCTGGCAATCAAGTACTTTTGTAACATTTTTTTTTCTCCCACAAAGAACACATAATCCATACACAATTGGTTTCAAGTACACTTCAAATATTACTGGGTGACAGATTTCTTTGTAAAATGGTAAAATAGATAATACATCTTATCTAAACTCATGGTCTCCTCTAAGAGTAGACCTGGGTGGTAGCTGAAGAACACATGTGCTCCCATCATCCAATAGCAGCACTAGAACTTTTTCCTCTAGAACACTCTGTCCTCTTCCAAACAGCCAATATCTTCCTGTGTCCCATCTCCGGTGACTCCCTTCTCTAGAGTCTTATTTTCCATCCAGTGTATTCAGATCTCCTAGTCCCACAGGGCTACATGAACAATAGCTTACACCTTAAACGGTAGTAACTGTGGGTACAGCCAGGCTGTCAATCTCAAAGGTATTTATAACCTACACACACAAATGCAATGTGCAAAGTGATTCCGCTTAACCAGCTCTGACTACCCACTTTGAGAAAATCACGGGGTGTGCCTAGGATCCAATGCTAACAATTTGTTACGCAAGACAGTGTTATAGCTTTCTAAGTGGTAAGTAACTGTTTAAAAATTCCCAAGCATTCTGAAAATGTTTCACTTAAACATCCCCGCAATAAAATCTTATTGAACTGTTGCTTTCATTAATTTTCTACAGACTAGAGAGCAAGGAACTCAAGTTCTATTTTTTTCCTTTCAACTTTGCCTACTACTAACAAATAAACTGTGGCTTTTAAAAAAATAAACCCCTGGCCTTCAGTTTTGACCCCTTAACAGTAGCCTACATGGTTGACTATCCTTGGTGTTAGATTTTCTTAAATTGTATTTCTGTCAGTGTTTCTTTTTTTTTTTTTAAGCAATGGGCCCTATAATAGCAAGCGCTGTTCTGTCAGGAGTGCATTTTAACAGCAGGACACAAGTATTTTTCACTACAGGAGACAAACAATGATATGTATTACATGCAATAAACATCGCTTTGGTACACAAGGTTCTTTTAGCATGTATCTGTCTCAAATCTCACTGTGTCCTAAAGGGGGTTTCGCAGGGGAGGGAGAGGAACCCTGCCTTATAGTAGCATTGCCACTGGCTATGGTACAGCAACAGATTCACCACAGCACGCATGAAAGTTATGGTATTAAACAAGACCTGCTAACTCACATGCACAAAGCCTCCCACGTTAAAACAGCTACACAAGCTTTTAGTTTCCAAGCATCTGTGCCTGCCCCATATCACAAAACATCACTACCAAGCAACTATGACCCAAGCATTAAAAGCTATTAATGTAGAGTTGTCTCAAAACAGGGAGAAGGGGTATTACAAAATTTCCAGAGATCTCTTAAAAATATTAGCATTTCAAATTCAATCTTTCTCTTATTTCAATACCACTATCATAATTTTTTAAAAAAAATTATGCAGTGGAGAATTTATAATTTATCAATTTATAAGATTTTTATCTTGATTGTTTTAATCATGTGTGCATGCCTGTATACAGACAGGTGCTCATAAGTGCAGTGGAGGCCAGAAGAGGACAGTAGATCTCCCTGGGTTAGAGTTACAGGCAGTTGTGAGAGTTATAATATGCTGCTGGGAACTGAACTCTGGTCCAAAGCAAGAGCAGCAAGCATTCTAAACCACCTAGATACCTCTCCAGCCTTCCAAGATGAACATCGATTATCGGAAGATGCACACTTTTTTTTTTCAAGAACACAATCAAAATGTTTAGATAACATTGTAAAAAGTAAACACTCAATGCAAACATAATGATACCCTCCTTACATTGCTGTCATTCAAGAAAATGACATTACTAAGGAAACCTAAAACAACCTAGGTGACATTACATAGAGTATTTTACAAGCTTGTGGGCTTTAGCTTGCTAAAACAGGGTCGGTGAGGGCAAATAAGATATCCATGAAAGCTGTCACTACAGTGACAGAGGAAATCCAATTTCCACTAATTCCCCTAAAGAGTCAAATTGGCCCTAATAATAATCTCCACTGTTAGGATTTCTTTTTTAATGTGGCCTCAAGTGCACATGATATTTAGCTATTTCTTCATCCATCTTCTTTGTAAATGAAAAGCCGGCAAAGGATCTTATTACAGTCGCAGCTTTTCATAGTCGTGATTAATAATCACCCTTAAACCTCGTCCTAATCTGTTTCTTTAATGTTCTTTTTATGTTTAATTTTCCCACTACCTTATCTTCATAACTCAGTGAAATTCTTCCCTCATAGCAACAGAAGCTGCCAGTGACCTGTCAGTTAGCATGGTTAGCTCCTTCTCAGGGCCAGCCTCCAGTACCTCCATGGAAGAACACATCACCACTGCTTGCCAGGACACAGAGACCCAGGGGCTTCAATAGCTCACAATGGAGCACACAGCTAGGATGTAACGGAATGGTGCGAACTTAAAATCTAAACTGTTCACTATTCTGCTTCTCAACATACCTCGAAACCCTAGAGATTGGATTTAACCTTGCCTAGTGGGCCAGCTGCTTGGCGAATTGGCAAGAATTTGTGTGACTTATTTTTTTTTTTAATAATAAGTTGATAACTGCAGAAGATAAATACCACATGAATTGGTCCTAACGGGGACATCCGACTATTCTACCCTTCATGATGGAGGTGATGGGGATATCTAAGGCAGGAGAATGACAGGTAATATGTAGCATAATGGTTAGAATGATGAGATATTAAGCCTGATGTGGTGGCTCACACCCAGTATGCCAGAATTCAGGAACTGGAGAGGCTGAGGCAGGAGGAGAGCTGTACATGGGAAGGTATCTGCTATACAGTACTTTGTTTGGCATCGCTAATGGGGGTTGTGGGGTTTTAAATCTTATCTTTTTATTATTATTATTATTATTTCTTCTTGTTTGCTGTTTGTTTATTGAGTTGGCTAGACAGGGGTCCAGAGTGGGGCTCTTTCTCAGAAAAGAATCCAAGAGGAATGTGTGTGGCTGCATTAATAGAGCTCTTGTCTGGCAGCACAAAGCCTTGGGTTTGATCTAGTATTCTGTTAACTAGGAATGATGACCCAAGCCTATGACATAGTACTAGGGAGGTGTAGGCAAGAGGATCAGAAATTCAAGTTCACCCTCAGTTACAAAGTAACTTTGAGAGCAACCGGGAATATCTGAGACCCTGGCTCAATAAACAAACAGCAAATAATAAGAAATAATAATAATAATAATAATAATAATAATAATAATAATAATAAAAGATAAGATTAAAAACCCCACAACCCCCCTTAGCGATACAAAACAAAGTCTGATTATTACCTTGTAGATAAATTTCTAAATTAGATTTTTTAAAAATTAAATTAATTTAAAATTTCTCTAGAGTTAACTGTTGTAGGTCTGTGCCAATAGCCACTCCTGATCAAAATCACAGCACTTTAAACATGGTCGGCCAAATGGACAACCAATCTTCTCAAAACCAGTCTTTGTTTAATAATGATGCCTGACAAGTTTATTTGAGCAATTAACACACGGTGGGGTCAGGGTAAAGCAACCATTGTTGAAAGCCAAAGTAAAGTAGTCTGTCTACTTCAGCAGAAAGCAGTGACAAGTGCTCTGAATGCCAATTCAACCTGAACAAGGTGACAACGACAAAAGGTGAGCTAGCTACTGGGGCATCTGGAAGCTGCACAGAAAAAGTCCCTAGGACTCAAAATGACAACAATGAATTCTTACACAGCCCTTTGACCAACACTAGTATTGTGAATGGTATGTGTGTGTGTAATATATGTATAGTATATATTATATTATATTTATTATGTTATATACTCATTTTTGTGTGGAGGTGAAACATAGGAGCCACTGTTTCAAACCCTGTCCAGTATCTCCCTGTGAGATTCATGGCACATTAGCTCAGATTCTCAGCAAGTATTTGTGGTGATAAAACCCAAGACCATCTTTTACATGGGTACAAACACTTTGAATTGGGTACAATTTACATTTTTTCCTTTCAGTTTCAGAAAATAATCATGGTATACCTACATACTCAGAAAGTAGAAATGAGTCGTAGAGAGAGAGAGAGAGAGCTCCGTGGTTAAGAGCCCTGGCTGCTCTTCCAGAGAACCTGGTTCTCTCCCCAGCACCCACATCACAGCTCACAATCTTCCACAGCTCCAGTTTCGGGGAGATCCAACAATCTCTCTCTGGCCTCAACAGGCATCAGGGACACATGTGCAAAATGGCTATGCACAATAATAATTGTATTAGTATTTCAGTTTTAAAAAATAATGCTTTTCTCTTCCTGGTGTGAACCTAGCTCAAGCGAACTAGGTTTAGGTTTGGGTTGAGAAACAAATCTCATTGTGGAAAACTCTGGTCCCTTGTTTCCAGCAGTGGCGCATCTGTCCTAAAAGCTGGTTCGAAGCTCTCTATGCTGATTAGAGCAGATATAGCAGGATAACTTTATTTTCTCTAAAATCAATTTAATTCTCTAAGTCTAGATTTAACTTTTAAATTTTATTCAAATCTCTCTCTCTCTCTCTCTCTCTCTCTCTCTCTCTCTCTCTCTCTCTCTCTCTCTCTGTGTGTGTGTGTGTGTATGTGTGTGTGTGTGTGTGTGTGTGTGTGTGTGTGTGTTCAGGTGTACCTAAGACTTTGTACACACAAGGCAATTGCATCACCACTAACCCACATCTCAAGCCCAGAGTTCTCTTTTGGAAACAGAGAAAGCCCTGTCAAACTCAGTAAGACTGACTCCAAAAGTTGAAAACTGACAACCATTGAAAAACTTCCATCTCTGCAATTTGTATTGCCTGAGTATTCAAAAAGATATCTTGTGATTTGCCAAGAGCTCATCTGCTGACCAGGGGTCATCCTGAGCAAGCACTCTGGTGTGCGGCCCCACCACAGTACAGCAGCATCTCCTTGGTCTTGGCATTGGAATATTTAAAGTTCAAATTGACTTCCAACAATATCAATATATGTGTACACGTGTTGAGTTAAAATAAACACATGTATATAATAACCCATGGAATACTAGCAGATGGTTATATTACCACATCCTTTTCTTTCGGGGATCATATTTCATAGTTACTACTTAGCTATGAAGATTCGTTGGTATGTCCAAAAAAAAAAAAAATGAAAGGCTACCTAAAGAAACATGACCAGTAAGTGAGAGTGACAAAACTTCCCACGTGATTCAGTACAGGAACTCTGTACTCCCAAATGCTATCGCACGGCTTCCCTAGAGGAGATTCACAAACACTCTTAGAGGAGACTCAGTACTGTACAGGTGAGTCCCACTGTACCCATGACAGGGGCAGCAGGGGCCCTCACACTGACTGCCTTTTACCTATAGATCTCTTGGTCCTGCTATCCCCACAGCAGCATCTTTTGTGCTCCTCAAACTCATCCAAAGCATTCCTATTCCAAAGCCTTTATAAACCTAACTCTTTTCTGGCTCAGGATGCATTTCACATATGTGCCCCCCTTTAAATAGCTCTGTCATCTCCTGCTATAACCGGAACTGAAGAAGATACTGTCTCCATGAGGCCATTTCTACGTGTAACTTCAGAGGTCGGTTTTCCAGTTCTCCAACTCTTCTCTTCCTCTCCATCTTCCTCTCTATCTCTCTCCACACATGCATGTGTGCACACGTACGAACACTCACACACACACACACATCACACACACATCACACACACACACACACACACACACACACACACACATCACACACACACACACATTCTATGCTCCGTGTTCTGCCTCTTTCCTTCCATACTTACTAATGCCTATATAACTGATTCCCATTTTGATGATTATTTACTCAATCTTATTAGAATAAAACTTCTTACAAAGGCAAGAGCAATTTTTGTGTTTTATTTAGCATTGATTCTCAGGGCCTTGTTACCATAGAATAATGATATTTATTGCATGAGAAAATGAGGACAAGAATGCAAGATGTTTTGCAAGATGCCCATGGTACCTGCCCTTGATAGCCTGCCAATCTCAGTCAGTGGTACCCGCCATTGATAGCCTGCCAACATCTGTACAAAGCAATGCACTTGGTTCAAACACAGGTCCATCCTTGCTTTCCTCAAAATGAAAAATCACAGCAATGAAGCTCAGCCTCTCTAGAGATTTCTAGCTTATAAAACTATTTTTAAGAAGTCTATATTTGTTTTTAAAACCTTCCTTCTAAAGCCTGTCTTTTCTACATTTGTTTTTCATGTTAGGAACTCAGGGCCCTGTGTATACTAAGTAAATACTTGACTACCCAACTATATCTTCTCTCTCTGTCTCTCTGTCTCTCTGTCTCTGTCTCTGTCTCTGTCTCTTTCTCTCTCTCTCTGTCTTCTAATTTCATCCAGGCATACACATTTTAGGTTTCTACATTGGCTTTGAAGGTCATAAATGGAGTAAGAAATTTATATATATTTACTTAGCTATTTAGCAAGAATGTTACCAATCTTTAGCAGTTGTAGAAAAATTTAAGTGCTAAGTTCTTCACAACTTCTCAGACTGCATATCTTTTGGCTCACATAGTAAAATATCAATAATGACATTTTAGCGTTGATGTGTCATATAAAATCAAGTAAGACTATCACATTTTCCATATATTATTTATAGTAATAAAATATTGATACTAAATTATTAGTTTGTATTTTCTCAAAGTATGAATAAATACATGTGTAACCCTAAGTTTTAATAGACTCAATATATAATTGAACTTGTCACTTTGACAATTTGAGTACACCTGCCGTGGATGGCTATCCATACTCTTATTTAGTGTTAGAAGGTATAGTAACTCTCTTTCTACTTTCTTTGTCTGTTCGCACCCACCCAAGTAAAGGAACAGAAAAGGCCCATTCCTCTAACTCAGCCTTTATATGGCATAATTAGTAAGAATATGCTTTTAGTGAGCAACTTATAGATGCAAAGTAAGTACTGTACTTGGAATCATAAAGAATTCTAAAGTGCTATAATCTCGTTTTTTTTTTTTTTTTCACGATATGTCAGCATTTTGTCAGTGGCTGTTGTTGTAACTGAGTCTGAGCTCCTGCTGCTGATCCTCCGACCCCAACCCACCAAGTGCTGGAATTATAGTATGGGCTTCCTTGCCACAGGTAAAAACTTCCTAAAATAAAACAAATTAAGAACTGATTTGAAAACAGATGATTAGGTATCCATACTGGTACTGTGCTCATTGCAGACTGGTATTAAAAAGCATGGCGTTATTCTGGAATTTATAGAAGCTGTGGATAGCCCAGCATGCCTGGACTTAACTTCTACCTTTCTGTTTGTTGCCTTCTCAGAGTCTGTATCACTAATGGGGGAGGGGTCAGTTTTTCACTGTGGTATTTAGACTCATATTAAATATTAACATTAACATGTTTTATGAAGTTCCATGCCCCTTGCTTGTTCTCCTTGTATTTGATATTTATGTTTGCTAAAACCGATCTTCTCTTTTATTAATAGGATAGGATCAATGTGGCCACCACTGTATTGCACCAGTAATAACAATTTCACTTAAATATGGCTTTAGTGCACTCCTCTGCAAATAATCCTTCAATTCCTAAGAGTCTTTTATTTTCCCAGTAGCCCAGTTGGAGAGTTTTTAATATTAAATTGAATCATAACAACACATGCTGATTAGAGTCTAACTTAATACACAAAGCTTAATGTTAATTTTACAACTTCAAACCAAGGATCCTACTAGTCCAGGATGGTTATTTATCTCAAGTGGGATTTTATTTGAAACTTGTAAAGCCGACAGCTCTATATATTTCGCATCATAAAAAACTAACCGCATAAAGGAATTCAGAAAGATTTAGAACTATGGAACATTGGTGATGAATGTAGGACAGAAACCAAAAAGGCCTACGTGTATGTATATGTACATGTCATTGATGTGGTGTGTCTGTGTGTATAGTAGGTATGTCTGACTAACATGATGAAAAGGATATGCTCAAATCATAATTCCTTTAAAGCAAAATTATCCATTGGCATCAATAATAAGACATGAAGTAATGGAAGAGTAAGTTGTTTAAACTAACAAAAAAAATCTGCATACATGTTTCATGTTTCACAGTGTAAACTTTCCTCAAAATGAATTTTGCATAAATACCTTGACAGAGAGAAAACATGTTTAGTTTTCAGATAAACTGTTTCTGTTGTACAACTCTAACTAAAGAAGACAGGCTCAACCTCCAGAACGGCCGGTAAAAAATGGAACCAGAAGGGTAAACACCGAAGGCATCAAATGGGAATAAATCCAGTGTTATGAAATTTGTCTTTCACCCGAGACTAGCAAAGACGTAACACGTAACAACACATCAGTGCTGCGGCTTACAACAGGAGGAAATTAGCTGACATCAAGTGTCGGCACTTCACTGCTTTCAAAGCTCAAAACACCATGAAACTGAAGAGTCAAGAAGAGAGGTGAGTGACTTCTAACGGAAGCACAGATAACACACGGACCAAAAAAACCATCTGAGCAAGAGAGTAAGACATTGCTGTTTTATTTCTACTTCCATTCTTAAGATCTCACCAGATCTTTGTGACCCCCACCCCACCCCCCACACACTTTAACATTACTTGATAAACATGAAATATGTGGCTCACTGGGTGGGGTTGGAGCTGAGATGAAACTTCTGTCTGTGAATGAATGATGGAACTGGGGATTTTTTTTTTTTAAAAACAAAATACCAAAAGAGGATTTAGAAGGGTTACAGAGTAATGATGGAAAATACCATGATCGTTTAGGTGGCTAAAATTCTTATTTTTAGGATCTGTAATTTTTATGTGAGGCAGAAAACTGAACCACATAATACATTTTTATAATGTAAATATTCATCAAGACCATTTACAAAATTACTACTTTCAGCATATTTTCAAAAGGAAATTCCTTAATAAATTATGTTTATGCAGTCCAAACACAGCATTAAGATGTATTATTAGTCACTTAATGGAAGCTAATGGTGAGCTTATAAATGAAGTGCTGGCTTACTTTGATATTTTCTAAGAGCAACCAAAAATAGAATTCTTTCCCAGAATTCTACATATTTATAAAGTGCAAAATAAGCGATTCCAGCAATTTTTAAATGTAGTTCTTCTAGATGCCTTTAATCCTAAATATACTTGTAGAAACAAATTGTTTTTTACTCTTTGCTAAGTCAGGTATGTCTAATTTATCCAACTTCCGTATTAAAACAACACTCATAGAAGTTCAATGCATTATAAAATGATGAAAGAGACACAAACAAGTAGGTAAATAATGTGGAGTATTGTAATATTTTCAGAGAATTGCTAATTTTCATAAAAATAGTTGAAGTATATAAAACAAGTCAAGAGAAAAATCCAGAAGACAAATAGTATTAATTGTATGAATTATGTAAATATTCATTCATTACAGATGTGTAACTGTGGAGTTAAAAACAGAAAGAGGTTATAGATAAATTTACAAAGGAAAAATTCTACATATAGATTAAATATTTTTAACAGACATAGTTTCTGTGTATATGTTCCTCAGGAAGTCTTCTATGACCCACCCATCATTTTCCCAGGCAAGGAACATCTCTCTAAAATGTTGCATTAAATGGCATGATCATCCCTTCATTAAATTGCTCTATGTATACTACATAGACTAAACTAGAATCCAATAATTCTTTCCTATGACAAATGCAAAATGGAAAAAAAATCACAACTCTGTAAATCTGCAAATAATGTAAAATAATTTGTGAGAGTCATACCCCTATTTTTCAACAGACCACAGATGGAAGTACGTTTATGCATCAAAATATTTCATTATCCTAAGATCAAATAAGGCACACCTAATTTATAAAAATAAAAACTGAAGCAAAATGCCTGAAGCCTCAAAGGAAGCCTGTAGGAAAAGTGCGCATATGAGATATCTCAATCTAGGTAGAAGCTTATTTGATTTTTGAATTCAGACGAGAAAAAGTTATTTAAAAATAATAATGTGCTGCTTTCCGGGCAAATGTTTCCATCTGTTTCCTGTTTAGAAGACGAAAGTGAGGGGAAAAAGAGTGAACACTTTATTTCACATCAAGACAGACACTAGGCCTCATTTTGCCCAAATGACACAGTATTATTAATACATCGCTATTTACATTTAGGACTATAATCACACATCAATATAAATTTCATCTTACGTAAAAACTTAGAAGCACCAGGTTACATCAGTGTGAAGTAAAGTTATGGCTAGATTGATGCTCTGTGCAACATTTTATTTTAATTTTCTCTTTAAGAATTAACATTATTCTATTAAAGTATATAAAATTTTCCATCAGCAGAGCAAGCTTCAATCATTTTAGTTAATTGGCAACTTTGGGAGAATATGAAGCACATCTCTTTCCCAGTAGTTTCATTTTAAACAAATCATACTCGCATATAAAAATAGCAAATTGCATTAAATTTTATATAAGACATTTTACGGCTTCTCATATGGAAACAGCTATAAGCAGCTTTAATGGCATACACCAGAGCAAACAGCTTTGAATCAGCTCTCTGGCAAGGCACCATTCAAAGAGATTCGAGATATAGTCAGTGTTGGCTTAGTGCTTAGAATATACCATCCAAATCTAAGTCTGCAGGCTTACACACACACACACACACACACACACACCAGAGAATAGAGTGGTAAGATCTGATTTTTTTCTCTCTAAATCAAAAAGTAAGGAATTGGGACATTTCTACACTTCTACATATTTACTGTTTATATAAAATCTTAATTCTAAATCTTTGGTTATCCACCACCTATTCACGTTCAACAAGATGAAGAAGTGACGGTACTGACCAGAGTCTCTTAGACATGATTGCTAAACGTTGCTGCTTTTAATTCAACAAATGACTACTCTTAGATATTGTTATTTTTAAACTCTAAAGTCTAAAGATGTTTTTCGTCTACTGTGTCATAGAGTTGCCTTTAAAAATCTTTTAAAGAATACATTGATCTGCTGGCCTCATTTTTAACAATTACATATCTTAGTTTTGACACACAGAGCTACCTGACTGCGGACGGACCACACACCCTTGGTCTGAAAGGAGAGAGAGCTTTTGGGGGCCAATCATGCTTTCCCTTTCTTTGTGAAACAAGTTCCAGAGGAGGAGGAGTGGTCCTGCAAGGAGGTAAATGTGTGTCTCCTTGGATATGTACATCTTATGTCCACAGCAGAATAGCACATCAAAAGACAAGCCAACATGACAGGCCAGTTTCCGGAAGTAAGCAGTCCCTTTCACTCTGGGAACCAAGGCTGCAGAAACTGTAACTGTTTTTTTTTTCTTTAAATGGGGCTGATTGTGTCACAAAGGTTAAAAAAAGATGCCTTGGAGAAAGACATGTATCGCAATAATGAATACAGTCAGAAAGTATCCTGCTATCTAAATTCATAATTTAATATCTCCCGTCCACTCTTCAAAGGACTTGCATGGTTTCACTTGGTAACACTACCCTAGCCACATAGAATAAGAACCAAGCCTTCTAAAACTCACAGTTTAGAATTAACTGTTTTTTATGCTTGTTCATTTGTTTGTTTGTTTGTTTTTAATTCTATAAGGGGAAATGTTAATTAGGCTGTTAAGTTCAATTGATAAAATATTTCCCTCTTTTCCAGCTATGAACAATTATCTCCTGCAGCATAATGCCCTAAGCAACAATTTATATGCCTGGTTCATATTTAAACCCCTTAGCATTTTCTGTCTTAGGTACCTAGTGACTCAGACGGACATCTAAATCTGTATCTTACTTGTGGCTTATTTGGTACTGCAAGAAAATTCATATCATACTCAAAGTCCCCAAAAGCAACTCTTTTGAAACAGGATTTAAGTGGTTAAATATTACCTGTGAAAAATACAAAAAACAAACAAACAAACAAACAAACAAAAAAACAACACACGCTGAACAGTGAGGGAAATGGTTTAGAGGCTCAGCAATTAGATACAGAAAAGTATTTGTTCATTAATCCCATTATAAATATCCCTACAATAAAATAAACTATCTTAATAGCTCCAGAGTCTTAATTCTGAAACTTTAATTATACACTGACTGTTTTATGAATATTCCTACAAATGAGTTTGAAAGCAATGGCCAGGGTCCAAAACACCATTACTTAAGGACGTTCTTCCTTTATTCGTAATTTTCGCTGTTGTTTCAAATTCTACCTTCTACAGACTGGCATCTAGTAAGCATGTGTAGATGGTTGTATCCAATCAAAGGTTTTGATCAATGAATAAATTTGGGAATAGGTGCTAACTTAAAATACAGGTTCAGACTGTTTTAATTTCTTAGAGACCCCTCTCTATAATATCATGGAGACCTAAGCTTTTCACACAAGACAGACCACATCGGTGGCAAATTCTATAACTCATAACACAGCATCTATGCAGACTCCACTTCTCCATTCCCCTTTGACACTTTTGAGGTATTGATGAAATTACCCAAGTCACATTGTACACAGCACACCTTCAGCTTAAATAAGGAACACCCTTGCTGGTAACAACTTAGTCTGAAATGTGAACAACCCTTGGGCTGTTAACATAGCAACTGGCCATTAATGTGGTAATGACTAATTTCAGAGGAAATTGTTCTTTGAGAAATGAACATGTTGGCGATCAGACCATATCTGAAGGAGTAAGATATATTTATCAATAAGTTAACCGAACTTAAAGCCCAGCAGAAATTAAAAGTTTTATCTCAAAAAGTAACATGTATTTTGTTATTTAAGGAAAGATGACGACTTCGGAAATGGAAACTGTTTCGATAAATTCCCTTGGATGAAGCATTTACTCGAGACGGTCAGACATTAGGTTAACACCCTATTCTATTTGCTATCACAAGGAAGAATAAAATAAAACAAACCCAAGGTTACTTTCTCTGCCAACCACACATTGAAAACCCAAAACTATTTTACCCACAAAAAAAAAAAAAAAAAAAAAAAAAAAAAACAGGTAAACTCAACATTTCTGATTCAGAAAGTATCTGAAGCGATCAAGCCACATTCTTTACATTCTCCTTAATGCTTATTTATTTATTTTACTTATTAAAATACCTACTCCAGCCCGACCTGTATAAACTCCTTGTTTGCAACCGCAAACCTAAATCCACTTGAAATACTAAAATTGTGCATAATATAAGTCAAAAGGAGTCAAAAGGATGTGGGTATTGCTTAGCACAGACAAAGCGAACCTGGGAAGCAACACGTCAGATCATGAAAAGCAAACACAAACGCTTTATCTGGGACCGAGGCACTCATTCACAATGAGCACAGGAGACATTTTTATTTCAAAGAAGGAAAGTTCAAAGACTGCTGAGTTCTGAAAGAATTCGTGTTGTAAGTTAACTCTGATTAGTTTGCCACCATAATGAGGGAAGCCCTGGCTCTTGAGAGTCACCTTCCATTGTTGGCACCTTGCGTGCTTCTGAGCTCTGGGAAGTAGTAACAAGTGCTTATAATTAGCCAGGAGGCTGTAGGCACAAGCCAGAGCAATACTTCCAGGGGAGAGCACAATGTGATAAACCACACTGGCTTCGCCCTTATACAACCACCATTAATCAAAAGACATATATGTATTAGGATAAAAGTCTGACTTTAAGTAGCTGAATTACAGACTAAGAAAAAAAGGGATCAAATTCCCTAAGAACCACATCTCAGAATGGCCAAGATGGTTGGTTAGAGAGTTGCTACCAATTGATAAATTTTGTGTCATAAGGAAAACGATTCAAAATAAATAGCTTAATGTCAGGCTCGAAAAAAATGATTAATTGTATCAAATATGAAAGCCCAAATGATGCCATATATCATTTCTCTAATTTGATAGATCCCACTTTATTAAGATAAGTCATTTGCAGCTAAGTCAAGTCACAAAGTCCCCTGAAAAGAAAATACATTCTCTTCAGGAGCATTTCTGTGTTGACAAAAAGCAGGGAGGCTTTGGACCAACACCAGACTGGCACAGCTATGGCTGCCCACACTGTCGTGGAACTCTCCTGGTGCTTGCACTTTGGAGGGTGGCAATGGTTCCCGTTAACTTTGAGGTAGTTACTTTTCACTCTTCATAACACAACAAGCAAGTCTGAGGCTGTTCAATATTGAAACAGTGACTTGAATATCACTAAGTGGAGAAACAGTCACTCTGTGTGAGGGGTCCAAGGCACTGCAGTAAATATACTAATAAACACAAATTAAGACTTTAGAACTGACTTCCTAGAATGTACGCAAGACAGGAAAGTGAGCTGGATAACCAGACCCCTCAGTTCAACTAAAGTTGAACTTATTTAAAAGTACACAGCTAAAATGATTAGGTAATTACGAAACAGACTCATTTCTCTGCCGATCTCAACCAGTTTCACCTCTTGCTCTCTAAAGAAACAACCTGGATGCTGTTCTTGTCAGAACGTCCCTGGCATTAGCTGCCATTTTCAATGTTAAGTAACGAGTTCTTCAGTCAGAGTACTTAGCTGGACAAGCCAAATTAAAACACTTTAGATGTTTTTTGTTGGCTATCCCTTAAGCAAAAGTTTGCTTGATAAAGGCCAGCATTGTGAAGGCTGGCAGTGTAACATCTTTCAAGAACACCAGTCGGCAGTTACGGAAAGCAAACAAACAAGCCAGAAACATAATTATAAACGTACTGTAAAAGGCAACCAGCCAACACTGGCATGGAAGGGCCAATTCCTACCTCAGATAGTCTCTGCGACAAAGGATAAGGTTAGCCTTCGTGTACAAGGTGGAGCCCACCTCTCCCAAACGGCAGTCGCAGCAGGCACACTTCAGGCAGTCCTCATGCCAGTATTTGTCCAGTGCCTTTAGGAGATACCGGTCCTTGATTTTTCGGTTGCAGCCAGCACAACCTTTTGGCTTGGTGTCTGGCTGAACTGAGAGCATTTGTATGCCTGGGGAAAAGAAACAAGAGAAGAGAGCTGAGATTCCAAGACAGAAGGACAGACAAACAAGTGAAATGATAAAAGGCTACCTTTGCACTCGTCTTTCCTTCTATCCTTCCTTCCTTCCTTCTTTCCTTCCTTCCTTCCTTCCTTCCTTCCTTCCTTCCTTCCTTCCTTCCTTCCTTCCTTCTTTCCTTCCTTCCTTCCTTCTTCCCTCCCTCCCTTCTTCCTTCCTTCCTCCCTCCCTTCTTCCTTCCTCCCTCCCTTCCTTCCTTCCTTCCTTCCTTCCTTCCTTCCTTCCTTCCTTCCTTCCTTCCTTCCTCCCTCCCTCCCTTCTTCCTTCCTTCCTTCCTTCCTTCCTTCCTTCCTTCCTTCCTTCCTTCCTCCCTCCCTCCCTCCCTTCCTCCTTCCTTCCTCCCTTCCTCCTTCCTTCCTTCCTCCCTTCCTCCTTCCTTCCTTCCTTCCTTCCTTCCTTCCTTCCTCCCTCCCTCCCTCCCTTCTTCCTTCCTTCCTCCCTCCCTCCCTTCTTCCTTCCTTCCTCCCTTCCTTCCTTCCTTCTTCCTTTTTGATGGATGTACTATAATCGAGCTATGTTTGAATTTTATAAAAGCCATATGAAAACCATGATGAACTTATTCACAGGAAGCAGTCACAGTGGTAAACTGATGTTGTACATTGGACCTTGACACTGGACAGGGGAAGTTAGCAAGCCTTCAGTTATTTCCATGCAGTCAGTCCCGTTCTCCACACAGAATTGTTCCCCTGGGAAGAGCACCTGAACAAGTGGATGGCACCCTGAGAAGCAAGAGACTGAAACTAACTCAGCTGGCTGATGGGGATCGAAACCGAGCTTTGCCTAACTGAATAAACAATTCACTTAACATGCATTTGAAGGAAGGAGCATGTATCTGTAGGAGAAATTCAGACCCTTTCTTGGAGGTACAAAAGTTTATAGATAAGTGCACAGTACATCTTGCCCAAAGTCTATAAATCCTACAGTGTTTACTTACATCCAAATACTTGCTTCTGTGTCCTTAATATTCCAAAGTATTCATTGTGCTAAAATAGCAAAGTATATCTATTTTCATACACATTAGTCACTGCTTATATTGAAGACTCATCACTTGGTTATATAATATATGCTCTAATATAAAACAAGCATGGGATCATGTGATTTATAGCCACAAACATACACTTATTTTATAAGGGAAGGAAACAATAGAAGACAAAGTCTAAGAAGGTACAAAATTAGGCACTCATCCATAAACAGCTATGCACAGAAGGTGTACATGCACCATACTAAATAAACATTTTTATATTTTAGTGTTGAGCTTTCTTCACAAGCAACTAGTCTGGCTGTCTTCTAAGGCTTTTATAACTTGATTGAAATATTTTCCATTAACTGAATACTCATTTTTTGAGTTTTTTCCTTTATTGTTCCCCAGGTGTCAAACACTCAGTTAAGAAAGAAAGAAAGAAAGAAAGAAAGAAAGAAAGAAAGAAAGAAAGAAAGAAAGAAAGAAAGAAAGAAAAGAAAGGAAGGAAAGGAAGGAAGGAAGGAAGGAAGGAAGGAAGGAAGGAAGGAAGGAAGGAAGGAAGGAAGGAATGCTGGCCAACTTTTAAAGCTTCGTCTTCATCAAATGATGGATTTGAACCACTATAAAGTACTGCAGGCATCATTGTCTCCCCTGTATTACAAATGATAACACAGAGAGCTACAGAGGCAAAGGTGTCCCTTGAAAGCTAAAGCACAGTAAGTAGTGCTGTGCCCCTGACACCAAGTGATCCACCTGTACCCCGAGGGTCACCCCTTAACACTTGGTTTCTTCTCCCGCCTAAAGTTTTAAACTTGGTTGGACAGAGATATACAACAGCAAATATGCCCGTGTTTCAGAGCCTCTCAGAAGGGAGAAGGGAAGCACTGGTGAGCCATATCTCCTCAAGATTCATAAACTCTCTCCTCCCTTCTGATGGCCACCCCTCATTACCTACCCTGAAAGAAAAGAACAAAACAAAGAAAGAAACAAATAAAACCAAACAAAACACCACCAACAAACACCACTGATGAGGAGGAGCCTGCAAGCACACCCACAGCCCAGTCTGTTTTCTAGCTACTCATGGCAGGGGATTAATGTGTACTATTTCTTCTTGAGCTCAGGTAAGAGAATTATTTGTCTGGGAGAGTTGCAGAGGAGGGCATGCAGGGAGGGAAGCAGCGTGGCTGTCCTGTGTGTCTGACACTCGTGGCTGTGGTGTTCCGCGCTGTGGACCATCAGCCAGATTCATGCAGAAGAGCAGGTGGTGGCCCCATAGCCTGGTTTGTGATCCCTTTTCTTTGAAGGAGCTCAGGGCCTAGTGTAGATTAATCATAACCCTTGATAGCTCTGCTAAATCTCACTCTCTAGAACTTCTAACAAATGAAGTTTCTTTGATCAGACTAGTTATCCTTTTCTAGCAAGGTCCCACAAGGCATGAATCCCATTAATTAGGGTGTACAACAGACCCAGGCGCCTCTTAGTCATATACCTAGAAGACGAAGCAGGGTTTTGATTTACTAAAAACAGACAGGATTTCATGTCTGAAAGCATCTAAATGTTTGTTAAGGGTAACTATCCTAATTATCTAAGTTGTTTTTTTTTAAATACATCACTAAGCTAAAAGATTAAAAATTAATTCTTTTTGGTAGTAAGCTAAACACCATTATTTCCCATACTCATGATATTATTAAGTGTAGAGGGTCAGCTATCTTTATTCAAAATTCATTGTAACCAAGACAGCAGTTACCAACATTTGGCACAGAATTACTATCCTTGTCTTCACAAAGTGTTTTTGTTGTGTTGACATTTTAATTTAGCACTCAGAGGCCAATTAATAACTGAAACTCTTACATTCTGTTTGGCCTTGTGCATGAAAGGAGTCTGATATTTTTCTATACTATCCTCATATCTTCTTTTAGAGGCCATATCCCCCCTTTCTCTTGCAAATGGAATCTGTTCTATTCTATGCATTTAGGAAAAAAAAATGTAGGAAAACAACCACTTGGTAGTCACCACATTGCCAGGCACCTAAAAAGCAGAAAGCACTGAGCAGTCTCTGCTCTTGATCCAAAATAGGATGTCTGGGGAGAGTTATGTGTTCGTGGCTAAGAGACACTTCCCAAGTTGCTCATAGCCCATCAGCACCGGTAACTAGTTAGTCTTTAGATTGGCATGCAAATTGTTCTGAGGGAAATTCTTATTGCTTCTGAGACCCTGTCATTCTGAGTTATTTGACAGTTTAAGGGAAATCATAGTTGTTTTTTTTTTTTTATTTTATTTTAAAGACATAAATAATAGCCTGTGCAGTGTGCTGTGCAGAAATAAGTAGAACCATTTCATTTAAACTCTGGTGAGCTTTTAATTGCCTGGATTGCATTGTGAGAAGGCCTGCCGGTTGATTGCATCTATTATGTTCCCTTGTTCTGTGCCATTCATCCGCACAGTCTTAGCTTCAGTAGTTAACACAACAAAGTAACCACAACTCCACAACACATAGGAGCTTAAAAAATAACCAGAATAACGAAAGATGTGCAGTGCTCAGGCACTGTGGGCTTTTTTTTTAAAAAAAAAAAACATGTATGTATTATTTGGACTGATCACGCTGAATGAATGGAGAACATTCCTTCCCCTTTCAGAAGATTTACAGAGCACAATTTGGGAGCCGAGGAAGGGGGCTCCATCCAGAAGGGCTTTTGGAAGAGAGGATGCAAAAATTGGGTCCGCAGGTTTCGCAGCTGGGAGCAATGACATAGATTAAAAGAATTTGGCCAACACAGCCTTCCCACTGCCAAGAGTACCAAACAAAAGATTGTCTCTCCTCCTGCCCATCTTCCTCCCACTCACGCACCTCCCCCCAACCCCCTGTGCTCCCCCAACCCAGATTGCAAAACTGGATTGGGCCTAAAAGCTTGTTTCTCTCTGTTCACTGGCCCAGAGCACCCCTACAGGCTGCAGCCCCCTAAGGGGAAACAGTGTAAATATATGTCCCCAAATCTCTGGTACCGGAGCTGCTTAACTCTGTTCTGCCCCTTCAACTCCCAACCCCCTCCGCGTCCTTCCACCACCCTCCCCTTTTTGAGCAATGGAGCTGGAAACCAATTTGATTCCCTTTTTCTCCAATGCAGCTGCAAGGCTCAGAGATACTGACATTTCCCCACTCTTATCAGTTTAATTACAGTTACCATGGCAGCAAAGTGCTAGTGCTTGGCAAAGGCCAACAAGAGATTTGCAAGACTGGGTTCAATTTTGATGCAGCTCACATGCAAAATAAAAAAAAAAAAATAAGAAACATACATACACTCTAACAAAGAATCTCCTTGCGGAGTTTATGATCCAACCTTTTGTGGCTGTGTCTTTGCAGCCACGCAGGGGTGGTTTTGCAAAGAATGTACCAGGATTTTTGGCACCTAGCGAGATTAATTGGTCGAAAGCAGCAGTCTTTAAAAGCAGCAGCAACAATATTATTTCATATCTTCCTCAGGAGAAGAACGGGCAGTCTGTGGAGCTAGCCACGAGTGCCTAGCGGCCCGAGAAAGTGCCTCTGTGATAGAAGGTAACCTTACCAAAACTTTTCTCTTGTTTCTGCATGAGTTGACTGAGGCGTGCCTGAGTCGCTGCAGCTTCGCATGGAGCACCAAGCCCGGAGGCAGAGAGTAGAAAAGGGAATCACTCGGATCTGGGGCCCAAGCGTGGATCTGGTGAGCAGCATGCAGGGCCCAGGATCCACTATTGTGAAGCCACTTTGGGAGCTGGGGTCTAGTGGCTAGGGAGGCAGGCAGTGGGGGAAGGGACGAGGGAGCGTGTAAAATGATGGCGAATGACAAAGCCACATGCTTCCCTCACTCTGCCTGTAATCCTAAAATCCCAGCGGCCCCTTTTAGCTTCCTAGTAACAAATGGATTTGATTAAACCGTCACACGCAGTGTTAGCATAGCATATCGTGTTCGGTATGAAAAAGATCATAAATCTGACTTGTGTTTCATAACAGCAATCTGAGTAGCCCCGGTTAAAATGTGCTGAATCTCTCTCTCTCTCTCTCTCTCTCTCTCTCTCTCTCTCTCTCTCTCTCTCTCTCTCTCTCTCCCTGTTAAGATGCAGACACTTGGGTACAAGGAACCTATGTCCACTGAACACGACACAGTCACTTTTGCAACACACAGAAGCAGTGTTTTGATATTAAGGTTGCATTGGGAGAAGCAGGGGTGTAGACAAAAACAAGGTTGTAATTTCAACTCTTTCTTGGGGGTGGCAGGCATACATTTCATCAAGCAGGTGTAGAAAGGTCTGGGAAAATACCCAAGACTGATATCACTTCCCTTAGCCTGGTAGCAACACCCCGCCCCCAACCTTTGCAAACTGTCCCAACCCCTCTTCCAGAGTCAGGGTGTGCGAATGTTGCAGCTCCCAATGAACTTTGTCTATTATGCACTAGACTCCTACTTGAGATGTTGCGTCGCGCTGCAGCCGCGCGCTCCACTCTCTTCCTCCGGCATCCACGTCTTCCGCCCCACATCTATTTCATGTCTCATCACAAAAATAATGATGCCTCCCATGATTTAAACAGAACCAAACAAACACAAAACCCTCTCTGCAGACCTGCAGCCCGGTGAAAGTTGCAGTGGTGGTGGGGATGGTTCGGGTGCAGCTTTACTTTATGCCTTCTTGGGAGAGGATGGGGAAGAAGAAGAAAAAAAAGCCACCCAACATCCGCACACGCACGCGCGCACCAGCAGACATACACAGCACAAATAAGCCGACGCGTGAGTACACAACCCCTGACTTACCTTCTCAATTAAGCGATACAGGGGAGGGTGTTCAATGAGCCCAGCGGCTGCTTGGTAGCGCTTCTCCTTGGGAAAGGTCAAAAAGAAACATTGTTTGAAAAAAAAAAAGGAAAAAAAAAAACCGGGGGGTAGAATCTCTCTCTATATATTTTTTTAAGTTTAAAATAATGAGGTCCTCCAGGATCCGCCAAGTACCAGTGTGGACCGCATGCGAGCCACAGGTGTCCTTCTTTTAGGCAACTGCAGTCCGGGGGATGTCTCTCTTGGTCCTGGCTCCTGACAACTTACCCCAGCAGTGTGCGAGGAGCCCGAGCTGAAGGAAGCCCTGGCTCTCAGCCGCAAAATGCAATCCCTTCCCAGCCAGACATAATACAGCCCAAGAAAAGGTCACCCAGTTATTACAGCGCCTCGGAGCCCAGGCAGCGCCTGTCAGATCCACAGTGAAGGCAGCTCCCTTCCGATTTAAGAGTATTTACCTCTCGCCCCCACCCCTCCCTCTTCTCTCTCTTCCTTCTCTCCCTCCCTCTAGCTGGCTCCCTTGCTCGCTAGCTTGCTTGAGCTCTCTCTCTCTCTCTCTCTCTCTCTCTCTCTCTCTCTCTCTCTCTCTCTCTCTCTCTCTCTCTCTCGCTGTGTCTCTGCTGTCTGTTCCGCAGCTCAGTCAAGTACAGCCGCCCTCGGAAAGTGCAAAAGCAGCCACGAGACAGATCCAGGCTTTGTTGCTAATTTCCCAGGGTGAAAATTGACAAGCCTGGGAGTGCAGTCAGCACAACCCATTGCATATGCTACTGACAAACGCTGGGGACATCCCCTCCCACCCATGCCTATCACACAGAGAATGTGACCTCTGCAGGACTGGACTCTGGAAGGACCCTACCTCCAGGACTCGCCCACAAGAAGAACTGCAAAAGAGCTCCAAAGGAGAAGGGTAGGGCTTCCTAAAATAACGGGGGCATTTTGGAATAGGATGGGGACTATGAAAGCAAATTGCCCTCTAAATCTGTTACTGACAGTGCCAGTGGAGGAAGTTAAAATAAAAGCCAAGGAATCAAAGTGCTACCAGGGAACACTGGAAAACTGCACAGCCCTCCTTTTAGTAAATGTCTGGGGGTGTCTGCAGTTTCCAGGGCTATGAATTCTGTTTAGAAACTCTCTGAAGTCCCTGTGCAGAATGCCTTGTCATGTAAACTCAGGCCAGGCAGTGCCACACACCCTTTCCTCTCTCTCGAATGGCCCCAGGAGTCAGACTGTGAACTTGTACCCCATACCAGGTGCTGAACCCAAAGTGGCCACTGAAACACACTTACTACAGATAGGTGAATACTTGACTTTGAAACCTGCTTCAGTGTTAGTCCCCAGGAAGCTGAGCCAGACTTCCAGGACTAAGCCGGTCCCCTGGCCACTTGCCCACCTACACCCTGCCTTCATACACTTATTTTAAGGCCTGGGTACATCCTTTTATTTTTGCCTCTAAATTTTTCCCATTACTCTTAACCTCTTCCCTGCACTCCGATGCTCTATAGGTCACTGGTAGCTTTAAACCATCTCCTTTTTCTAAGTTTTTAAACTTCAGCTATCGCCCACTTTGGTGTCTCTATCAAGGTCCTCTCAGCATCTCTCACAAAGCCTTGTCAAAAGGTTAAGCTTAAAAATAGTGCCAGTTTGAATGACACTGGATGTGATGCTCTCAGTGCCAAGACAGGATCAATTGTTGAACTACCCACCCACCCCAAAAAAACACTACCCACAAAACACCCTTCAAACAATACAGAAAAACTTTGCTACTTCTGTAACATCAATTTTAATATCTATCTATCTATCTATCTATCTATCTATCTATCTATCCGATCTATCAAATTATATATATATATATATATACATATATATATATACACACACACACACACACACACACACACTAAAGCAGTCCCCCTTGAATATTTATGTTAAATTATGCTTCCCTATATCCAAAGTCCTGGCATAGCCGGTCTAATTTATTTTTTAATCCCAACCTTCAGAAGGCTCCTAAGAAAATAGTAGGTGGCTTGCTTTCTTCTCCCTTTCAAAGACAACAAAACTCAGAACTAACCTGAAAAATACCGAAATTCACAGACAGGAAGATTACTGAGAACCCCTTCAGCTGTTCAGTCTATAAGCAGACTTCTTAAGTTTTGGCTTTTCCTGGCCCTAGTACTCAGGCGTGCGCGCACGCACACACACACACACACACACACACACACACACACACACATCCACACAGCTCCCTGCTTGTCCTACCCCACCCTCCAGCCAGATCTACTCTGAAAACACTCTGGTGTGTGTGTATGTGTGTGTGTGTGTGTGTGTGTGTGTTGCCTGTTATCTTTAGCAGCCAATGTACTGAGAAGAAAAGAGGGAGGGAGGGAGAAGTATGTGTGGGGAAAGGGAGAAATAAAATCAAAACAAATGGCACAGCTAATGAGGACAATTAAATTAATTATGTTCAAGGAGGATGAGGTTTTTTTTCCCTCCAACTGTATGATCTGTTACCCCTCGCTGGCAACTGCTTCTCCGTAATTCATGGCAACTGATGAGTGCATCTATGCAAATCTTTGTTTAAATCATTCAACTAATTAAATGATGGGATTATTCCTCTGCCTACGGTGACATCATTCGCAGTAATTAGTACTCTTTTGGACTGTGGCAGTAAGATCCCCCATATCAACACCAACCTGCAAAGGCATTAACCACTTTGATACCTTAAAAAAGGGCAACTATCCAGAGCTCTAATTGTATCCCATCCCCTTCCTCTCCCCCCATCCTCCTTTTCCTCTCTGGGTTAGCATATACCCCATACTTGTAGAGAGAGAGAGGGAGAGGGAGAGGGGGGGGGTGAAGTTAGTGAATAATATGCTAAACCACATGTGTAAAAGAATAAAATGGAATAGTTAACATTCAGCTCCATGCCATTCATTTTCCCCTAAAATGTAATGATAATTAGATGGGTCATAAAATGCTCTTCTTTTCATTATGACTGATGAAATGCATTAAAGCTGACAGGGTATTACCTGACAGTAATTAGGTTTTGTCATGAATTAAATTATTTGAAAGCAGGCTATCTCCCCAATCACGCAATTTACAGCAAGATTTTTTTTTAATCTGTGCCACAGAAGAGAGAGAGAGAGAGAGAGAGAGAGAGAGAGAGAGAGAGAAAATAGCAGTTTTTCTCTTCATAATCATATGAATTATTCACAGAAAAAAAATCATCAGAAAAACCCCCGTGCAGATGAAGAGGCTTGATGCTTAATGCGCACAGATGTGATCGCCAGTGGTCGCCGACAATGAAATATACAAGTGCACACAAAGTGATCCGGTGAACAAGAGGTGGAATTTAATCATCTTCTGCTGACACTTTGTGAAAAACACCATTAACCCTCAGCAAACCCCTGTTTTCCTGGCTCCCTGTAACCCCTAAAGTCTCAGCCCCTCCTCCCAAGGAGAAAAAGTGAAAGAAGAATTTGTGGTTTTGTTTACTCAGCCAAGCTAAAGGTTGGATCCAGCCAGGCAAGCACTTTCTTCATTTCCTGAGAGTAAACTACCCACTTTAATTACACATGCTTCGGAAATCTTTGCAAAAAGATTGCCATTGAGAGCTACATCTTCTTGGCCCGATTTTCTTTTGCCTACCCCTTCTTTCTGCTACTTATACATTTGATGAGAGTGTTTAACTCAATCTATTCCACATTCTCTAATACAAAAATAAAATAAAATAAAATACCAAGAAGGTAGACTATCTTTTCCTGGACTTTTCTATTGTGATTCTTTATGAGGGAGGGGGGGGGGCACAGAACGCAGGAAGACGGTTACATGGGGGTGATCAGACATATATTACTTACCTTTGCTCAAAAGAGATCTTGCACAAAAAAAAGCAGTGTATGTGTGTGCCTGTTTCTAAACAAGTCTTCAAGTTTTCGGCCGTCTCTTTTTGCAAGACGCACCCCACAGATAACTTTTGTGTGGGGATGTTCAGTAGTGATTTCTGTAGCGTCCCAAAGATGCTTCTGTGGAGGTTGGAGTATCAGACAGGTTGTCGCTTTGGGTAGTCGGAAGACAGCACCCACTCTAGAAGTCCAGGTACAGTCAAAGTGGTCAGTCAAGGAAGGGGTGAGGTTGACAAGGACTCCTGTTCACACTCTCCCACCATCACGCCTGGAGATGCAGCAGCCACGCAAGAGAAAAAGCCTCTTGCTTCCGCCTTCGCCTTGCTCCTTGCTCTGGTGTGCTTTGCTCTTTCTTACTTTCTTCCTGAACTGCATACAAACCCTGAGTGGGCCAGAGCGGCTCCTCCAGTATTTAAACACCTCGCCAGGTCCCTAGTTAGCAGCTTCCTTCAGCTCATCCAAGAAGCTGACAAGTTCTGTTAAAGGAGGCCGTACATACGGCTCTAATGGACCTCATTAAGTTCTACTTACAGATGTTCTCTTAACATAATTGATCTGCGGTGAGTTGAGAGGACTGAAACTTATTCCCTAGCCCCCAATTATGGTTGGGTAATTAGATCCCCAACCTCCAATTTTTCACATTCACCCTTCTAACATTCCAAAATATCAAAGTATCTCTCTCTCTAAAGCTCCCCCTTACCGGACTCCACTCTCCTCACTGTATTGACAGTTAGATCTGCTCTAACCTTTGTAGTGACGCCAATTTTAATGGTGCATTCAGACCATTGACAGAGCTGTGTTTCTCCCCCAGCCTCTCCCATCTCCTCTCCACACTCCATCCCTCCCACTCCCTTAACCCTCAGAAACAAAAGGGTAAAAAAAAAAAAAAAAAAAAAAACCCTCCAACTTGTATAGTTTGTACTTTTGATAAAAGGTTTGGATGATGAGCCGTGGCATGGCTGCTTCCTTTCTAATGTCTTTTTATCTGTATTAATTCCTCAGATGAAAACTTTAAGGAACAATGAAGGAGAGAGGTGCCGCTCTGAACCGGTGAGAAGAAAAAAATTACACAGCACACCTGGGACAGATGAAGCCAAACTAGTGCTTTTATAATGCCAATCAGCGCGGCTGTTATCATCCCTCTAATTAGGAAAGCTGCCTAAAACTGAGCGCACTTGGGGAAATGGTAATGTTATGGTTTTGCACTTAAAAGGAGGCACATTTCCTGCGCTGTAAGGATCTGGGATTGGGGCTGACAAGTCCTTTAATTAATGGCAGGATTCCCTGTGTGTGCAAGTGTGTGTGCTTGTTTTAATTCATAAAAGTGGACAAAGGGTTCCAGGAAGGGGGCTGCTGTGGGAAGGGAGGGGAGAACCCATTAGCTGAAGATGAGCATAGTTCAGAGCTACATTCAATTTTTTTTTTCTTTTTAAATCCCCAAGGGACTAAGGTGCAGAACTGGAGTGAGCTGTTCTCCAACTCCTGAATTTGAACCCTGGACTGAATAAAAGCTTTAAGACCACAAGACAAACACAAAGTTTATAGCCAACTCGTTTTTCAAGTGTAGTGTCTCTGCTACAGTCCTTGCTACTCTCTCCTTGGGAAGGTGCCTTCCAAGGTTCACCGTGGCTCCTCTGTACATGTCCCTATTCAGGAGGGCCTGGACTCTTCTTCAATTTTCTGGTATGGAAGACATATGTGGTATCAATTATTCCAGGACCCAGATCACTTCTTTCCTTTTAAAATGCCACCAAGCATCCTAAGAAAGTGTGATGGTGTTTGGTGTTTGGAGGGTTTTAAAATTGGGCACTTTGAAGCTAGCAGGCAGCACTGGCTCTACACACTGTTTTAAGTAGCTTTTCCATGCTCAGGTGCTACTCCCCCACTAACTCCCCAAACTGCTTCCACATTCTCCCGCTCCTGCCCTCTGCATGCTTTACCAATGTGCACATAGCTGTTCTTGGGCATAGATGGTGCATGCTAGGGGGATTGTTTGAAAGGGTAATTAATAGGCATAAGATCCTGTCCTCATCTGATATATTTTATAACTTATTTTTTATCAAAAATGAATTTCAAATATTCTGTTGCCATCTCAGACATACCAGCATACAGCCTAAAAATAGGTACAGTCACCAGAGCTATGGTGACGGATCAAACAAATCTATCTGCCATCAAACTCATGTTCTTGACTTGGGAATCTCTCTGTGAAACACAGGGCATTTCTGAGGAAAGCAAAGCCTGGTGACTGAATGAAACCTTAGATTTATCCCCCTAAGGACAGAATAGTTTTACAGTCATGCTTTAATTTTCCTTTGTATTTTATACCTTTGACATTTCGTGGACAAATGTAAGGAGCAGCAAGGCTGTTGACAGGCCTGGGGATGACGAAGGAAGGACTAAGCGTTTTCTTCATTCAAACAAGGCAGAAAGTGAAACCACGTAGTCTAATGGTCAGTGTCTCAATAAGATGAGAATAAACAGAAAGAGGCTCCGTGTCTTATTTATATTTTATCAGAGGTTATTGCTGTAGAACCGTGAAGCACAATAAATAGCATTCTGTTAGCAGCCATTTGAAAGAAAATGTTCATCACTTTCAAATAAAATTACTTCCCTCAACAAAGTGTATACTCTATCTAGCCTCACGTTCCTCCAAGGAGCTAAGAAATGGAGGATGTTTTAATGCCCTCACACAAGCCACGTAACTAATAAACAACTCGAGCCAGCGTTAATCACTGACCACCTCCTACCATGGGACAGACAGATGCACACACACACACACACACACACACACACACACACACTTTAATTTAAAAGGACAATGGATAATAATGTGAAAAGAAAATGCAGCAGCTGCGATCTTATTTACAGGATCTAGCGGGGAATACACTTCAGGGGGAAAAAAAGATATTATGATAAGCAGCACTTTGGTTTATAAGAAAGCAAAGAACAGAATCTTGAAGTCATCTGGCTGGCTTGAGATGTCTCTCAGAGTCACTCCATTAAAGCAAATTGCTCTCATTCTAAATAACCCTGCACAACAAAACAAGACCTTTAAGAGTAGCCAATATTCAAAATGGCCTACCCAAATATTTGTTGCGTCTCCCACTTCCATGTATGTAGCAACAGACTTGTTTTGATGTAAAACCACCTAAGTGATGTATGTCATGGCCCCACTACTTCCCCACAAGTTCTATACGTTTGCATTTCTAGAATAAAAGACATCTTATCTTTGTCTAGAAAATGGAGGTATCCTTGGAATCTGCTTCAACATACTAACATTTATCCTGATCCTTTCAAGACCAACCCTTGTCATCTCTTCGTATTTCCGAGGCACAGTGGAACATGTTTGTCGTGGTTGGGTTCCTTGGGGGGTTGGATTGTAGAGAGCACTTGCTTTACTCTCTGCTGACTGCTCTTCTGTGAGTCTGGACTGTGCTTGGAAAGTTTGCAGCCATGTGGCTGAGAGCCAGGTCTGGTTCACAGCACGGTGTCCAGAGAACTATGTTTTGAGCTGAATATGGTCTGTCCTGTCTTTATTTCCGTAAGGACTTGCCTTTCAATGCAGTTACACTAATTGTCTTCTCCTGAACCACCACACCCATATTTTTATCCAAGAAATGGGTAGAAGGATTCCAATCAAAGTTCAGGATTTTTTTGGTGTGTTAGGCTCTTGAACTCATGAAGTTTTATATATATATACATATACACACATACACACATACACACATACATACACACATACACACATATACACATATTCACATATACACATATACATATATACATATATACATATATACACATATACACATATACACATATACACATACATATACACATATACACATATACACATATACACATATACACATATACATATATACATATATACATATATACATATATACATATATACATATATACATATATACATATATACATATATACATATATACATATATACATATATACATATATACATATATACATATATACATATATACATATATACATATATACATATATACATATATACATATATACATATATACATATATACATATATACATATATACATATATACATATATACATATATACATATATACATATATACATATATACATATATACATATATTTTAATGTTAGTGACAATGTATAAAAATCATCTCTTATGGTGACTGGCTTCTAGAAGCTTCTTGGGATGTGCTAACAATGAGTATCTTATTCAAAAAACAAATACTAAACTTCTTAGCTAAGGGTCATTCATCATGTTGGATTTCTCTTCCTACACTTCTGTAAAAGCGTGTGGATTTCATTGTAAGGTAATTATGGGCTACATTCTCTGCTAGACTAAACACCTTGAGAATGCAAAGTTGTCTAATTTTGCTTTTCATTCCACACAGGTATAAATGGAATATTATGGTCATAAAAGATATTTATTAAAGGGGAATCAAATTGATTTGAAATATACGAGGAAGTCAGTCCTAAACACATGTATGATGTTAATCTAAGTAGTTGATAAAAAGAAAACTCTAAGCATATTAGATCATGCTACTTAATATTGTTTGTTTTCACGATATGTATACATCCAAAAATATTCCTGTAACATGGCATATAGGTTTATTTTGTCATCCGTCTGCATGAGTACAACAGAAGTTGTTTGAGTCCCACTCCGCATCTCAGTATCTTCAGGTCTCAGAGTCTATCCCATAATGAGCCCTTTATAACTGCTACATGAAGCACTAAGTGGAAAAATGACACATGATTGGAAATATGGAAAATAAAATCGTTTCTTAAAATAAGCAGCTCTCTTGGACAATAAACATGGGGAAATTGAGGCCAGCATAGTTTTTGACACAAAGTAGAATTATGACAGTTTCCTGTAGTGTATGAAATGTAATGTTTTTAGTGGTAACCATGTTTAGGTAGTTGTGATGCTTTATTCAGTCATTTCTCATATCTGACATAAAATGGTTTTTTTTTTTTGCCAGTCTATAATGAAACATTTCAGATAATATTTGATATGATAATACCTATTTCTACTTATGCCTTAAAATACTCAAGGGAGCATTAAAAAGACAAACTATGGCAAACACAAACAATATAGAGCCAATAGGCTATGGTCTAGGTAGAATGTCCTCTAAGTGTCAGGTATACCATGTGCCTTGGCATCAGCAGTTTTTCTCATGTGATAAGTATATAAATAGGAAGGCATTTGGTTCCTCATACCCTGTGTGTCTATATTCAGGGTATATGTCAACTGAAGAAAGGAATTCACTTGTGTTGAGCTTTTTCTTTAAACTGTTTGCCAGAAGAGGATGTTGGAGCCTCTGGTAACTGAGTTATGGGTGGTTGTGAGCTGCCATGTGGGAGCTGGGATCTGAACTAAGGTTCTCTGCAAGAGCAGCCAGTGCTGCTACCTGGGAACCAATCTCTCCTGCACTGATTTCAATTAATTCCACCCCATTCCTTTCTTCTTCCAACTTTCCTTTTCCCTCCCTTCTCCTTCCCTCTTTCTCTCCTTCCCTTCCTCTCTCCTGTCCTCCCTCACTCAGTTCCTCCCTCCCTCCATCCATCCCTCTTTCTTTCTTTCTTTCTTTCTTTCTTTCTTCCTTCCTTCCTTCCTTCCTTCCTTCCTTCCTTCCTTCCTTTCTTTCTTTCTTTCTTTCTTTCTTTCTTTCTTTCTTTCTTTCTTTCTTTCTTTCTTTCTTTCTCCCCTTCCCTTCCCTTCCCTTTCCTTCCCTTCCCTTCCCTTCCCTTCCCTTCCCTTCCCCTCCCCTCCCTCCCTCTCTCCCTCTCTTTCTTCCTTTCTTTCTTTCTTTCTTTCTTTCTTTCTTTCTTTCTTTCTTTCCTCTCTCTCTGTCTCTCTCCCTTCCTTCCTTCCTTCCTTCCTTCCTTCCTTCCTTCCTTCCTTCCTTCCTTCCTGTCTGTCTTTCTTTCTTTCTGGATCGTGAGCATGTCAAGGCATTATATGGAAGTCAGGGGACTTTAGGTAGTGGGTTTTCTCATTCTACCCTGTGGTTCAGAACTCAGGAGTTCAGGCTGGGTGGGCAGTAGACACCTCTACCCTCTGAGCTAGACTTGTGTTAATGTTTGAGAAAAAAGTTTCATTCACAGACCTACCCCATCCAGCTCAGCATTCAGATGAGGACATCTTTGAAACAATCATAAGGACCTATAGAATTGGCATCCTTATTCTAGTGACTGAATTGGTGGGAGCTGCGTTTTCAGAAGTCAGAGGGCTAAGAATAACACTGGAGATATGCTGGATGCAGGAGAGGCTGGGTCCTTCACTTTGCTGTCTGCTTCCTCCTCTGAAGCTGTCAGCAAACCAGAAAGTAAATGGAGAATTGTGTCTCTTCCAAGATTCTTTGCTGGAAACCAGAGCTTTTACCAGGGTCCAGGTATCTTATTCTCCTTTCTATGTACAAAGCTGAGTCTTATTGTCTTCTGCATCCAAGCACAACATCCCAAACCTGTTGTCTGAGAGTCCTGGAGGTCAGTGGTGAGCCATCCAGCCATTTGTAATGAGGGGCAAGTTTGCACAAATCAGAGAAACATCAAATATCATGGGAAGAGAGAACAATGAACTGTCAAGTGAAAGGCTCAAAGAGAATATTTTCAAATTGATTTATGTTTATTTCTATTTATCTATTTTTTGGGATAAAGTCTTATTGGGTCAAAGCTACCCAGCTTTGAGTGACCTGGAATTGGCTACATTAAACAGACTGGTCTCTACATTACAGAGATATGCATGCCTTTTGCTTCTCAAGTGTTATTACAGGTATAAACGCCCACACTGGCTCAAAGCTGATCTATGATGAGACTCAAGAGAACCTGCTTGATGTGTGTGCTTGGGAAGATGAAAACAAATAGAGCTGCATCAGTGCAAGATTGCCATTTGATGGGGAACCGAGTAAGAGGCAAAAGAACGACAATCCTGGTAAGAAATTTTAGCAAAACAAAAGGCATAACAAAAGAAAAAAATGAAAGCCAATATGTTAAAAGATGTTGCCATCACAGGATCTTGATTGGTCTGATGTGTAAAGTGGATAGAACATTGTGTTGGAAGACAAAGGGGGCTGAAAAACAAAGAAAAGGACATGTAAGACACCCTTGCAAAAAAGAGAGATTGTTGAAACATTTACATAGCAGAAATGGTAAATAAGGATATAAGAGAAGAAAACTTTCCAGGTTGACCTGTGTGTGTATATCTGACTGTATGAGAGAGTTTGCCTACATGCATGCCTGGGTGTGTATATACCACATGAATGCAGTGCCCATGGAAGCCGGAAGAGAATGTTGGATCCTCTTGTACTTGAGTTATAGGTGGTTGTGAACTGTCATGTGGGTGCTGGGATCTGAACTAAGGTTCTCTGCAAGAGCAGCCAGTGCTGCTAACTTGAACTCATCTCTCCTGCACTGTTTGCTTTTCCTATCTCCTCATTCCATTCTCCTTCCAACTTTCCTTTTTCCCTCCCTCTCTCCCTCTTTCCATCCCTCTTCCTCTTTCTCTCTCTTTCCTTCCTTCCTTCTTCCTTTCATCCATCCATCTATCCATCCATCCATCCATTCATCCTTCTGTCTGTCTTTCTGTCCTCCCTTCCTCCCTCCCTTCCTTCCTTTTTCCTTTTTCCTCCTTCCTTCCTTCCATCTGTCTTTCTGTCTGTTTGTCTGTCTGTCTGTCTGTCTGTCTGTCTCTCTGTCTCTCTGTCTCTCTGTCTCTCTGTCTCTCTGTCTCTCTGTCTTTGTTGTTGTATTGTGCTGGGGCCTCATGAGGAAGAGACAAGTTGTGCTTTACCACCGCGGAACAGCCCCGTGACTTGCTTTCAGTGATGCATCAGGAGTTAGTCCTGTGCTTCCTTCCTCCTCCTCCAGCTCTTACCTTTTCTCTGTCACAACATCACCACACGTCACAAGTCTCTGTCCTCTCCGCATGGTTGAATGGATTCTTGTACTACATCTAATGACCTAACTATAATTTGTGAGCAATTCGAGATATCATATTTAAATAGAAATTATGTCTGGACCTTGTTTTCTATAGAAGGGGATTTATTGGCAATATTTGTTTCTTTTTACCCCATTTCCATCCATTAGAACTTCTTCTAAGGGTAATAATCCATGGATTAAGAGTCTTAGGAAGATTAGATAATGCTTTCAAGTCCCAACACTGAGAAATTAATTGATTTAAATTTATATTTTTGGTTCAGATTATATATTTGGTTTAGTAATTTTTAACTTTGCAGTTGCTTCATAGTATTTTTAGAAAAATGACACTTATGTCAGATTTTTTTGTTTGTTTTTAGTTCAACTCTCTAATGTGGAATCATCTGGTGTAAATAGTATATTTTTATGGAAAAAAGTTACATTTGTAATATTTAGTTGCCAGGATGGATTTTAAGCTGGTCTTTCTTGAGACAGGGTCTATCTGTGTAGCCCTGAGTCATCTGGACCCTGCAATTCTTCTCTCACCCACAGTTTCAGCTACAATGTGTATGTGTGTACTTGTGTGTGTATGTGTGTGTGTGCATGTGCATGCACACATGTGTATGTGTATTTGTGCACATGTGTGCCTGTGTGCCCGTGTATATACATGTCTATGTGCCTATGTGCATGTGCACTACTGTGTGTGCATGTGTACATGTGTGTGTGTGTGTGTGTGTGTGTGTGTCTGTGTGTGTGTGTGTGTGTGTACACTTGAGACCCTGTAGAATGGAGATCCAAACTAGAGCTTCAGCTATTGCTAGGCAAATGGCCTGTTATATAGAGCTATCCTAGACGCCCATTTTTACAGAATTTCTTGATCATGATAAGATTGCCAAACTGTGCAAGGAGCTTCTCTTAGGTCCCATTTACCCAACTTCATTTATTATTTATATGTTGCCCTGTTTACTGTCTTCTGTATCTATTTATTTATGCAAGCTTGCATATTTTTTGGAAATATTTAAAGATGCATTGGAGACATTGTACCCCTTACCCTTAAATATTTCACTATGTCTGTCTAGGAAAAGAAAATTAAAGACTAAACTTTTACATTCTTGAAACTAGTTAAACCCATCATAGAAAACGAGAAAATTTGGTATAGATGAAGTATTCACTAATCTGACACACACATGGAACTTTCCTTCACAGTGCCATTACATTTTTAATATATGACCTCCTTCCTATCATACAGGATGCCATTCAGGACTGTGCCCTGCATTCAGTTGTCCTTCCATTGTCTTCTTGACACACTTAGGGAAAGGGTACATCAGCTGAGGAACTGCCTCCACTTGCCCCGCCCCCACTGAAAGATATATATCCAGCCTCTAGCTACATGTAAAACTAAAATTTTATTAATTTGAATGAATCTAAATTTAAATAGTCATTCTTGACTAATGGCCACCACATAACGGGGATGGAATGGAATGGAGAGTACTGAGTATTTGTTTTATATTTCAGAAATTGTTTTGCTGAAAGGCCAGGTGGTACAATCCTATAATCCGAGCTATTTAGAATGTTAAGACAGCATCACAAGTTCAAAGCCAGGATTTGCCTACAGTAAGAGCAAGGACAGTGACGTAATGATGTAATCACCCAAAGAAGAAGAGAAAATTAGGAATAAAGTGCTTAGAAGGTTGGGACAATACCTGAGTGTACAGTACTAACCTTGCTAGCTCATGGGAGTCCTTAGTTCAGCTTCTAGTCCTGGGGCAGACTGCAGGGACAGTAGAAGTTATTTTTCTATCAGAGACTTAGGCATTCCTTATACCTGGAGTCTCTTCTTTCTCCAGGTATAGATTTATCTCCTAATACAACATATTTTTCTGCCTTTTAGACTGAACTAGAGAAATTTCTGTCTGTCTTTGTTTTGTTTGTTTGTTTGCTTGCTTGCTTGTTTGTTTTTTGTTTTCTGTTTTCTTTCTGTCTCTGTCTCTCATTCCGAGATAGAGTCTTCTGCAGCTCTGAAAATCCTTATCAGATGGAGACCTTGAACCTCTGACTTCCTTCTTTCTCTATTTGTAGATGCCTTCTCCACTCCCCAGATCATGCAGTGGTGTGGAATCCCTCCCAGGTCTCATGCCTGGTAGGCAAGAACTTTCCTAGTTGAGCTCCAGAGCCAAGGGAGTCCTCTCTCCAGTTACACTGACAGCCAGGGCACACTTCCCTTGCTACTCCGCTGACCCACAAGAGTGCTCTTTTCCATGATCAAACTCACAATGTTTCAAGGTCAGAAACTCTGTCCAACATTTCTTTTGCATTCCTCTTGGCAACATACCATATGCTGGGCACCTGGTCGGTATTTAATAAATATTTATTGCATGGATAACTAAAGTACTTTACATCAGGGAACAGGATAAGAGGACAGATGGAAGTCACATGATAAAGATGCCACTTCTTCCTGCCAGAACTGAGAGTATATTCTGGTGGGTTTTTTTTTTTTTTTTTCCATAAGGTTCCAGAAAATTCACTGTGAATTAGACTCTACAGTCAAGATGTCTGGAAAGGAAAGACACACTTTTCAGAAATCAAAAGGTGAATTTCCACTGCTCTCCGTACACATCGTCTGTTTGATTCTCTCTGGACTGCAGTGCACCCAAACAGAGCAGAACTCCAGAATGAAATTGTAAGCTTTCTCTCATGTGTGTGGGAACCACATGGTGGCTCCCACTGCTAGTGATTTCAGGGCTGTCTCACAGTTCTGATTTGACGTGTTACAACTCCTCAAAATGGTTGCTTTTGTCATTTGCAGATTATGTCTGTTTAGACTGCTGGCTGGGGCAGCTATTCCTAAACTTGTAGGGTCAGGGTAAAGAAATACCAAAATATTAAAGGATAAATAAACAAAACATGAAGTAAGTAGCACAAACTGTGTAACATACGGCTAATGATTTAGAATCATGCTAACAGATAAACCCTTCTGAACACATCGAACAATTCTTTATCAATTTGAAAATATATAGCTTTTAAAGACAACAATCATTGTCACTAACATTTTTGAAACTAGGCAACAATGTCAAGAATTTGTTTATGCATACGGAATGTATTTTAGATGTAGCAGCTAGGAAATCTCATTACTGTAGACCTCACTTGAAGATCTCTGAGGTCCCTTCCAGCTTTAAATGCTGGATATAATTCAGAATTTATGATAATTTGAACTTAGGCTGGGCTGAAATTTACTTTTGTATGATCTATGAAGCGAGGATTTGGTAATGGTGTAAACAAGATTGCTCGAGGCTTTTAGCCAAGCTGCTCTTAAAGATTTTAACACATTGTGTGATACAAATGGGTCTAATTTCAAAAGATCCCTCCCCATTTGTTAGAGCAAGAAACACAAGTCTGTTAGTTAGAAGTGCTTTTTATTAGCAGCCTAATTTGTCATGTGTGTTCAGAAATAATACATCTGCATATTTATTACTGTCTGAGGTTTACTTCGTTTTTATTTCAGATTGTCTTCTCTGATGGTAGAACATATTCATGTGTTCCTCCTGTAATTAGAAATGACTACTCTTTAAATGAAATTGTTCATGCTCCCCTTTTTACTTCTTATTTCCTTGATTATATTTAAATATGTATTATTAGACATCATTATTATTTCAGTGCCAAACTGCATGAAAATGTGTTTTGCAGCAATCAAGTTACTCTTTAGAGAATAATGAGGAGTTCAAAGCCTCTGAAATACAATTGTAATTCTGAGGTCCATTTATAATTCTTCAAGAATGCAATGGAGTAGAGGAATCTAAGAGTAGAGGCTGAAGCACACAGCTCAGCAGAGAACTTACGGACCCACCTTCAGTTTCCAGCACCCATAGTGTGCTTTGCAACATTTACAAATCCAGTAGTAAGGGGCCTGCTACCTTCCCTGACCTCAGAGGCTCCAGCGCCACACATACAGTATATACAATATATCCAGGCACACACATATTTACATAAAGTAAAATAAATATACTTTTAAAAATAGAAAGTACAGTGATGAGTTTGTTCCTGCGTGCTCTTTATTTTCTCTTTGACATAGTATCATCACTATTTTTATTGACCTTAAAACCACTCTCTCTTTTTACAAAGGCTGAGAAATGTTTTCTGGTGACCTGTAGAAGTGAGATTTGACGTTTAGCTATATGGTTTCACAATTTGATTTACATACAAGTAGCAAAAGATGTAGTAAAGCCATGTATATAGAGACGATACATGCTTCATTTTAGAAAAACCCACATGACAAAATTTTACATTGGAAAATCTTATTTATGGTTTGAGATGAACAACCAAAATCATTAAGCTAAAATAATGTAAGAAAAAAATTAAGTCATTTCTACCAAAAGAAATTCAGTAAAAGAAAAAAAAATCTATGTTCTTCCATGAGTATATTATTTATAATACCATACTGTTTTGTAAACTTAGGAGACGTTACGTTATTCTTTGCTTTGTTCTATGGGCTGTGCTCATATATAAAGAGCAATTCCTATGATAATAAAGAAACAAAACTTATTGACTTATTGCCATGGCAATTTGTACATTTAAATACACATTTTATCAAAATTTCTGTTGTATTACCCATTTACTGAGTGGGTAATATACTGATTTATTCTAGCCTAATTTTTTATATTGTCTTTTGAAGGATGTTATTCTCTCTTTTGTACACGTGTGTGTGCGTGTGTGTGTGTGTGTATGTGTGTGTGTGTGTGTGTATGTGTGTGTGTGTATGTGTGTGTGTGTATGTGTGTGTGTATGTGTGTGTGTGTATGTGTGTGTGTATGTGTGTGTGTATGTGTGTGTGTATGTATGTGTATGTATGTGTGTATGCGTATGTGTGTGTATGTGTGCATGTGTGTGTGTGTGTGTGTGTGTGTGTATGTGTGTGTGTGTGTGTGTGTGTGTGTGTGTGTGTGCACAAATATATTTAATTTCCTGTGGTGCTCACAGAGTCCAGAAGAGGGTATTATATCCCTAGAGCTTGAGATACAAATGGTTGTAGGCTGCCTCGTGTAGCTGCTGGGCCTAACTCTGCTCCTCTGGAAGAGCAGCAAGCATTTTTAGCTGCTGAGTCATCTCTCCTGCTCTCTCTGTTTTATCTTAATTTTTACAACATCTAACATGATAAGAACTATGATTATCTTTATTTAATAGGTTGGGAAACTGAGTCCTTGAGAAAGAATAATTCCTGAGGATATCTCATTAGTACGCAGTAGAGACTCCAAATGAATGTGCTATCTTTCTCTAAGCCTACATTCTGCCTTTCTAAATAAGTGTTTTCTTTTTTTTTTCAGGTCTCCACTCACAGTAATTATTTTAATGCCTTAAGTCTCTTCACATATTGAATATGTATAGGTCATAAATGTTACTAAAATTGAGAGTTTTTTTTTAATGTCTGGAATTATTACAATTCAAACAGTAAAGAATCTAGTCCCAAGGACCAGAGATTCGGAATGGTGTGGTAAACAGAATTGAATATAATTACAGACAGATAATTCTTCTTAGTAATCTAAATGAACGATATTATAATTCCATCAGGTAGTACAGAGTTCTGTTTTTTTAACAATTTTTATTAGATATTTTCTTCATTTACATTTCAAATGCTATCCCGAAAGTCTCCTATACCCTCCCCCATGCCCTGCTTCCCAACCCACCCACTCCTGCTTCCTGGCCCTGGCATTCCCCTATACTGGGGCATATAATCTTCACAAGACCAAGGGCCTCTCCTCCCAATGATGGCCGATAGCATTTTCAACAAATGGTGCTGGCTTAACTGGTGGTTATCATGTAGAAGAATGTGAATTGATCCATTCTTAATTCCTTGTACAAAGCTCAAGTCTAAGTGGATCAAGGAACTCCACATAAAACCAGAGACACTAAAACTTATAGAGGAGAAATCGGGGAAAAGCCTTGAAGATATGGGCACAGGGAAAAAAAAAATTCCTGAACAGAACAGCAATGGCTTGTGCTGTAAGATAGAGAATCGACAAATGGGACCTCATAAAATTGCAAAGCTTCTATAAGGCAAAAGACACTGTCAATAGGACAAAAAGGCCAGCAACAGATTGGGAAAGGATCTTTACCAATCCTAAATCTGATAGGGGACTAATATCCAATATATAGAAAGAGCTCAAGAATTTGGACTCCAGAAAATAAAATAACCCCATTAAAAAATGGGGAACACAGAGCTAAATAAAGAATTCTCAACTGAGGAATACTGAAGGGCTGAGAAGCACCTGAAAAAATGTTCAACATCCTTAATCATCAGGGAAATGCAAATGAAAACAACCCCGAGATTCCACCTCATAACAGTCAGAATGGCTAAGATCAAAAATTCAGGTGACAGCAGATGCTGGCGAGGATGTGGAGAAAGAGGAACTTTGCTGGTCAGAGTTCTGTTTTATTGGTCCATTTTTATTACTTTTTTTTTTCTCCATCGGCACATGAAAATTAGAAATAGGCATAGAGCATGATGTTTCTGGGCACAGATACCTGGTGCATGTCTAAATTAAGGGAAAAGTGTCTATCTCTCTCCATCATTTTTTTCCAGTGTTACATTCTACATCAGATTTATTTTAACTCAAGGTCACACTTTGTAATCTTTATAAGGTTTAATGAGTAGTAGGTAGTATGCACAGTAGCGAGTTTCTTGATGGTATTTTTATACATGTGATTTTACTATGCTCTTACCTATGCACCATCTCTTCAAGGTTCCCAAACAGGTACCTTTCATCTTGCTGGTCGCCCCACCCATTCCTCGCACTCCCCACCTCCTCTATGTCCCCAGTCTTATTTCATTGATCTCAGTTCCTATTTTAGTTCCAGTGCTGCTCAGATTAGGGCACTGTGGTTCTGTGATACAACTTAGTATCCGGTATGAAGATATAGCTCAGCATTGCTTTGGCTATCTGGAGTCTCAGAGCTTACACACACACACACACACACACACACACACACACACACACACACACACACACACATACACGCACAAACACACAAACACACACACACACATCTTATGAATATTTCTATCTCTGTAAAGAGTGTCATTGGAATTGTGACTTTATAGATTGTTTTGGGTATAACTACTATTTCCACAGTATCGATACTTTCAGTCACTGAGCATGGACTGCCTATCCACATTCTAGTGTCTTCGTCATTGATATTAAGGAAGATTCCTGATTTGTGTGTGTGTGTGTGTGTGTGTGTGTGTGTTAAGATGTAAGAATTTTCTGGTACAGTCTTGCGGACTCTGATTTACAGAATCTTGCCACTTTCACATAAAAATATTTTGATTTCCTTTCCAATTTTTATTCCTTTATTTCCTTCTCTTATTGCTCCTGCTCCAGCTAGTACTTCAAACCTTATATTGAATGAGTGCACAAAGTGGTTGCACTTATCTGATTCCCGTTTATAGTAGAAACCCTTAGATAATTACCATTTAGCCTAATGGTGGCTGTAGGGATGTCATATGTTATTTTTACCATATTGACACATGCTCTTTGTATTTCTGTTTTATCTAACCTTATCAACATGAAGGGATTCTGGGTTTTGTCATAAATCTTTCTGCATCTATATTGAGATGATCAGATTATTTCTGCCATTGAATCTATTTATGTAATGTACTATATTTATTGATGTGATAAGCTGAACAATCCATATCTCTCAGATTATGGTTGATTGATCATGGTAAATGCTCTCTCTTTTTTCTCTCTGTCTCCTTTTCTTTCTTTTGAAACAGGAAATCTCTCTATATTCCCTAGCTGTCCTGAAACTCCCTATGTAGACTAGGCTGGCCTAGAACTCACAGAGATATACCTGCTTTTGCCTCTCAACTGCTGGGATTAAAGGTACACACTACTATGCCCAACCCAGTAAGTGGTATTTCTACCATAGTCTTTCACTTTGTTTTTGAGTATTGTATTGAGAAATTTTGTGTCTCTGTTTTTTTAGGGTAGTTAATTTATAAGCTTCTTTTCCATTGTTTTTCTTTTCTTGTTTGTGTACTGCCTTTGCTAAAAAAAAAAAAAGAAGTGGGAAGCATTTCTTCATTTTCATTTTCTTTCTCATGAAATAGTTTTTCTTTAATTAGTTTTTCTTTAATGGCCTCATTGATTTAGTATAGGTGAACATTTTTAGTTAAAAAAATTATAGCCACAGATTATTGACAAAAGATAACTTCTTCAAAACATGGTGTTTGGAAAATTGGATAACCACATATAGTGTGGATATATATATATATATATATATATATATATATACATATATATATATATATATATATATATATATGCAGGAGTGTACCCCCCCCCAGGCATTCCCCTTCCCTGGAGCATCCTCTCTCACTAAGGCCAGACAAGGCATATAAATGTTCTGTGGACTTTGGACCAGCCCATGTATACTCTTTGGTATCTTTGGTATCTTTCTTTCTTTGGTATCTTTGATATTTTTGGTATCTTTGGTATCTTCTTTGGTATCTTCTTTGGTATCTTTGGTATCTATCTTTGGTATCTATCTTTGGTATCTATCTTTGGTATCTTTGGTATCTTTGGTCTCTGGGAGCTCTCAGGTGTCCAGACTAGTTGACAGAGTTGGTCCTACAGAGTTGCCACCCCTGTCCATTCCTTCAATCCTTCCCCTAACTCTTCCATAGGGTTCCCCAACCTCAGTCCAATGCTTGACTCTGTCTATCTGCATCTGTCTCAGTCAGCTTACTCTCAGAAGACAGAGCGGTGATAGGGAGGAGAACTCTGCAAGAGGTGACCAGAAGGGCAACAACGTTTAGGATGTAAGTAAATAAAATAATTAATTAATAGAAAAGTACACTGGAAAAATAAGAGATAGGAATGTATATATATATATATATATATATATATATATATATATATATATATACATATAATATGAATATTACATATAACATGAATATTATATATTATATATGAATATTATATATATAATAACACTTTAATGTATGACTTAAAAAATTTGACATTATTAGAGAAAAAAGAAGCACAGGAAGCATTTCAAGATATAAGCATAGCCAAGAAATTTCTGGAAGAGATTCCAGTCACTCAGGAAATAATGCCAGCTGATGAATGAGACCTCATGATATTAAAAAGCTTTTGTGCAGCAAAGGGAACAGTTGGGTTAAAGAGCCATCCTACAGAACGGGAGAAATCCTCTTGTAGCTACAAGTCTGTCTGGCCCAATCAATTATACATGGCCAATAAGCGTACTGAGATGTGTTTAAGCCCATCAGCTACCAGAGCACTGAAAATCAAAACTACAGGGAGATTCTGAAGACCTTACGTTGGCCAGAAAGGACGTTGTTTAGAAAAGAGGCAACAATAAATGCTGGTGATTTTGTGATCAGAATGGAAGACTGCTGGAGTGATGTGTGTCAGTCAGACAGCTAGAAGTGTGTGGAGAGCCATGCCGTGAGCAATCGCCATTATAAGATGGCGCTGGCTTCCACTGCACCTAACTAGTAAACAAGCCTTATGCGCAAGTGCAAGAGTGAACTCACGCCTAGTCACTGCCCATCTCGCGTTGTAGTAATGGGGTGATGGGCGAGCAATGAATCAGGAGCTGTCACGCCACATCAGGTGCTGAAACGTCACGCTGCAGGCTATATAAGCAGCGCCATTTTCCCAGTTCGGGGTCTTCCCTCCTGAGAAGTAAGCAATAAAAGCTTTGCCGCAGAAGATTCCGGTTGTCCTGAGTGTGTTCTTGCCGGAGGGGACAAAAGCTCGGGATAGAAGTGGATCTACCCTACCTCTCCTGGTCAACTGAAGGACTCCATGTCAACAAATCAGAGACACCTGCTTAGCAATGCTTCCTGCAACTTTAGTGAAAACAGCTAAGTTGTGGAAACAACCTAGATTGCTGTTCAGACAACAGAACAACAGGTCAAGAAAATGTGGCAAATACAAAGAATGGAATTTTTTCAACCATAAAGAAGAATGAAGTTCTGTCATTTGCAAGACAATTAAATGAATTAAGCTGGCCCCACAAAGGTATGTCTTTTCTCTCCTTTTTTGTTCCTTTATTTTATATAGATACATAAAACGTTGGTACGTGGTAGGAAAGTGGAAGGAAAACTGTAAGGGGGTGAAGAAGGTGAATGAGATTGGGGGCGCAGGATGGGACTATGCAGGAGACATTGTCAGTGTCCAACATGAAAATGTTCTTGCGTATTCAGTAAGATACAGAATGAATACACAATGAAAACATTTCAATTATACATTTAGAAAAGGCCTGCCTTCAGTTTTCAAAAATGATTAGTATTTTTGAGGCAGGGCCTTGCTGTGTAGTCCTGCATGCTTCTCTGTACCCTAGCTAGGTCTCAGACCTGAGACAATCTCCCTGCCTCAGTCTTCTGCATCCTGAGATTCCAGATGTGTAACATCGTGCCTGCCTCTTAAATACCTTCTTTATTCAGTTCAATTGAAAGCTTTCATTTCATGCCAATTATTCAGAAAGGAATAGAATTCACTCAGTGCTTCCTAACATAAAGAAAGTTCAGTGATGCAGAAAACATGATCTCTTGAAATACTGGCTACTACAGAGTTCTACATTCGAGGCTCCTGCATAGTGATCTCTAAGTCCTTCTCTGTTTTATTTCTTTCTCCTGAGCTTTAAAATGAATACTCTGGGTTTGGAAAAGTTACCTAAATGCAGATAGATAGCACCGTGTTCAAAGTGAACTTCCTCTTGCCCTTAAAACTATGCATTGCTCCCCCATGACAATTTTTTCAAAACAATTTTTTTTTTTAATCTGAGACAGGATGTTCCTTCCTAGGTTGTCCTTAAGTTCGCATTTAGCCTTCACAAGCCTTGACCTTTGACCTTGTTGTCTTAGACTCCATAGTAGATGTGATTACAGTCGTGTTCCACAAGGAAAGACCCAGCTCTTGTTTGTCTGACACAGGACTCACCCTCAGCTCAGGCTGCCATGGTCTCACTGTCCAAGATTGGCCTCCAGTTTGTGGCAAACATCCCTGTCTCAGTCTCTCAAATTCTGTCATCATAGAAAAGAGTTGCTGTATCTGGTTTCACAAACATTTGTAATCTACCATCTAAACCCTAAGGGCCTTTTGGCTGAGAGACTTCCAGTAAGTGAACTTTCTAGAAAGTAATCAATGTAAAATAAAATGTGGAAAGGTATAACCAAACAAGAACAAACCAAGACACTATTGAGCCTGTGAGGTGGCTCAGCAGGACAGGTGTCTCTTATGCAAACCCAGGTATCTGTGATTGATCCCTTGAATGCACACAGAGGAAGAAAGAGTGAACTGGCTTGACAGAGTTCTCCTCTAACCTACACATGCAAGGCCTGGCATGCCACTAACACACATAAAATATTACAAAAGAGTTTAAAAAATATTCACTAAAACTAAGTAACAATAATGTGTGTGTTGCATGAACGTTGGCATGTTTAGGTCTATGTGTGTACATGTTGAGGCCAGAAATTGATTTTATATGCCACCTTTTTTATTTACCACCTTTTGACACAGGTCTTCCCATCAAACCTGGAGTGCACGGATTTGACAAGACTTGCTGGCTAACAAGCTTCAGCCATTCCCAGTCTCTTCTTTCTCATTCCTAGGACTACAAACCTTGCCACCACCCAGGGATTTTAGTGCCTTCTGAGGATCAGGCCTCTTGATCTCTATTTTGCAAATACAGTCACATTGTTGACTGAACTATCTCCCTGGCATCAATGATGACATCATATCAACACACTTGTAATAGTAGATACAGAGAAACTTGGTTTACCAGGAAACCTGCCCCAAACCACCAGAATACAGAATCTAGGCTGGGAATGTAGCTCAGTGGTAGCTCATGTGTGTGATGGTAAATACTGATGGTCAGTATTGAAGAGATCTAGAATCTCTTGAGACAAACTTCTAGGCATGCCTTTGAGAGATCATCTGGATTAGGCTAATTAGCTGGATTAAAGTATGTCTCATCTTAACTGGGGGAATTGCTATCTTTTAAGCTAAATACAATAAAGAATGTGAGCTGAGAGCCAATATTCATAATTCTTGCCTTCTGACAATTGAGTATCATGTGCCCAGCTGCCTCAGTCTGCTGCCACTGTGATTTCTCGCCATGATGGACTGACTGTACCTTTGAACTTCAGGCCCAAGCAAATCCTTCCTCCCTTAAATCACTCTGGTCAATGCATTTGTTGCATTCATTTAAAATGAAATTAATGACACACAAACACACACAACTATAAGCACTAATGTATTTTGGTATTAGCAACAATTATTAATTAAACCTTTAATCATAACTATATGGTAAATAAATGATCTCAAAGTATTTGCAGAGGAAGAAAATACCATTGGAATAGGGGAAGTTACCAATAGCTTATAAAAGTTGGTTCTGGAGGTAAGGTGGCCGACTGGATTTACTATAATTTCCTGATTTAAACAATGATCAACATTTCAGTGCTAGTACGCAGAAAACACTTATCCATAAAAATGGAGGTGGGGAATCCACGGGGTCAAAATACTTTGTGTTTTTTCCATCTCTAAGGTTTCCAAGACAAAGTCTATTTAGCAGATTATATTTATGAAGGCACTGAGTCGCGATACTATGTCCCTGTCCTACTCAAGTTCTTCATGTGCATCAGATGAGGCCAAAATTGTAATGGCAAAATTAAACAGCACTTATCATTTCGAGCTTGTTAGACATTTGCTAATTGAATAAGTGTCCAGGATAGATGTACAGTATTTTCTCAGATGGGAAAATCCCTCCCTGGGATCCCGTTCCCTGATACAACCAACCTAATACTAGTTTGGAACTCAGGGGCAGAGATCTCAGAGTTTCTTTGACCTTGTCTTCATCAGAATCACAGAAACAAAACTGAGACTGCTAGCGAATGCACCTGTGAACGTCACAAGTGACCAGCGCGACACCTCAGGTGCTAGTCTGGTAAGGCTTTATTTTATATTACATTTCATTCATTTTATAAAATAGCGACATTTCTGTGATTTCCGTGTTTTCTTTTTAACAATCAAATTTTTATTCTATATGCCATAAGGTGACTTTTAAAGAGTTCTGTGAAGTTTTGAGTAGCCATGGAAATTTACAGGAAAAAAAAAAAAAAGACCAAAAAGGAATTTGTTGAAAAAAGTAAGCCACATCTTATTTCCCTAGATTTTTTTTTTAAAAAAAGATTTATTTATTTTATGTATGTGAGTACACTGTCTCTGTCTTTGTGGACACCAATAGAGGGCATCGGATCCCATTACAGATGGTTGTGAGCCACCATGTGGTTCCTGAGAATTGAACTCAGGACCTCTGGAAGAACAGCCTGTGTTTTTAACTGCTGAGATATCTCTTTAGCCCTGCCCCCTACTTTTTTTTTTTGATATGCTATGTAATTAAAATATGACATGCAAATATTAATTTCCTTTTGAAGAAACTTGCATAAAGATATATGAATGTTCTTCATTGAACATTACTTCTTTGGCCAAGCCAGTAATTCAATGACCCATTGACCTAGTGTGTTTGTGGTTATGTGGTTTTCTCTTCTGCATTATAATAAACCTCCAAGCTTTAAATAAATGAGTGTGATTAATTGAAAGTTCTAAACAGCACTAACCCCCAGGGCAGAGGAGATGGAACAGAGAGTTGCCCCACACTTTATGTGCTGCCAATGCAGGTGACATGTAATAGAGAAGTAAGGAGCTACTAGATTTTAGTGACCACAGTTTAGCTATGGGACCACATTCGTTTTCATTTGGGTTGGTACGAAATGATTTTGCTTCAGCTGAACAGTTTTTGTCTTCTAGAATAATTGTTGAAAGCATCACAATTCATTTCATGCTGAATAATTTTTTCCCGAAATATCTTTGTATAGCAGTGCAATTTGCATGTTGGAGTGAATCAATATAGTTTTAACAGAAGAAGAATCAGAAGAAAAATTCAAGGTACTGAATCTCTCCATTCAAAACAAGTTACAACAAATAAATGATTTTTCAAGTGAGCTGAAGCAGTGACTAGTCATGTCCAACTCCTATTCCATGAGTGTTAGATGAAATTAAAGAGAAAGTGCAATTTATATAACTATCGCCTCAATGGAATAACACATGTTGGATGTTTGGAATGTTGAAGTAGTTCCTTCTGGGGCTGGAGAGATGGCTCAGCAGCTAAGAGCACTTGCTACTCTTGCAGAGGATCCAGGTTCAGTTCCCAGTTTTCGCATGGTGATTTACAACCATCTTGATCTCTCACCAGTATCCAGTGCCAGGGAAGTTGATGACCCCCACAGGCAACAAGAGCACTTGACACACAGGCACACATGTAGAGAAAACATTTGTACACATAAAATAAAGAAAAAACACTCTAAAGCATTTTTAAAAGCTGTTGCTGCTTCATTACATTCATCCCCCACCACTTGAATTTGTGTGTCCATCACAAAGAAGAAACAATATTCTGTTGGAATTTAAAGGAGGAAGTCAGAGCTTTGTGTCCTCTTTCATGACTCCTGTGTCCCCTTGCCTACATCCAGCCTTCCTTACTCCCTAATACTATTCTGTTTTAATTTGTCTTCTAAAGATTAGACTGTACCCATGCTTACCCTCATAGTTTTTAAAAGAAAAGTCTTTGAAAACTTTGTATCCACAATTTCTAAAATTGCCATAATTACATCACCCTAGAGAGCTTTCTTATAATAAATTTTTTTTTATTTTTTTATTATTTACTTTTTTTTCTGTTTGTAACACTGGGAATTTAATGCAAAAACCCAAGAATGATAGACATACACCAATGGTGAGCAGAAAGTTCACTTTTTCAAAATTTGAACATTTTGTAAAGGTTGTTATAATCACTGTTGTATATTTGTATTTTTCTGAGAGAATTGGTGAGTTGACACTGATGCCATTGTGATTAATTCTAGTGACATCGTCATGGCTGAACCCTCTCAGGTTTCATACAGAAATCATGAAACTGAAAACGGACAACTTAAATCTAGACTCTTCTCTCTATCTAGTAGAAATCACATCAACAGTTAGAAAATATAATTTATCAAAATTCCATTCTGTAAAGATTTTTAATAAAATCTATGTTGAGCACCAAATGAAGATTTAATTCAAACAAATCTGAAATCTGAAGGCATAATGGACTGGTAGGCAAACTCGAAATAATTGAATTACAATGTTGGAAGAAAAAAATACATAGGAAAAATTTCATAATCTCAACCCAAAGATACTGTGAGCTTAGTTGTATTTGAACAGTTCGAGAAGATTTCACCAATGCCTGGATCAAGTATGTGAAGATGCCAGCTCACTCTCCAGTGCCATTTGAACATGATCTATGCTCAAAGACAACATGCTCTCTAGCATTCAGAGGGTTATTCCAAAATAGGGTTCAAGTGAGCCTGGAAAATCATGGTACCCAGGGCAATCGGAGTAAAATACACACCTTTTCCCACCCCACCAGCTCTGATCAATCTAGATTTAAAAAAAAAAAAGTTTGTTTTTTAAACATAAAGGCAACATTTGTAAATTTTAAACATGCAACTTATCCTTTGAATCATCTTTTATATAACTAAGTACAAATAATGGAAGATACTTATTGCCAGATCACATGCCCTGGTCTTAGATCCAGGATGTATGGACATTTCATATATAGCCTAATACCATTCCTATTTTAACGAATTGCTGACACTTATCAGACCTCTTGAAATATTGATTTCTGAAGCAGAGGTGTAGCTCAGTTTAGACTACCTGTCTATGCTATGCAAGATCATGATTTTACCACAGTGTGCATTTGTACACACACACACACACACACACACACACACACACTGAAATTTACTTGCTGTAAAATCAAATGCTTACATTCTAAGCCCCATAAGTTTCTTTCAGTAGAGAGTGATCTGTGTATATGTGTATCTTTGTGTGGGTTTGTTCACCTGTGCACAGTGCTGGAGAAGGTCAGAAGAGACTGTTAGATCCCCTGGAGATGGAGCTGCACGCAGGAGTGAGCTGTCCAACAGGGGCTCTAGGACTCAAACTAGGGTCCTCTGTAAAAGCAGTTACATGCCATTCCCCACCCAGCCATCTTCCCAGACCTGATAATGCGTGTTTTATTGATATGTAATGAGGAGCACTCTGGCCACTGAACCGTATGACTATTGCTTTTTCTCTCTGAGTAGCCATATTGGAGAAGGATCTGGAGTATAAGGATGGGAAATGGTTAATTATGAACCCAGAATTACACAATAAGAACAGAATTTGTGTGTCAGTTAATGTAGCCTGCTTTCTTGTAGTACAGTAACATTAAGATAAATATATAAGTGAAAACATGTCTGATTAAAGTAAATTAATCTTATCTCAGTATCAAAATATAGTTGTATTTAATAAAATTATATTTAAGAACTATCCACACATATTTTCTGTATCTGATTTTTTCTTATTGAGCAAATTGATTTTATAATTAATTTTTGATGAAATATACAGTAAAATATAGACAACGAAATTGCAATAGGATGTTAGATAACTATAAAATTATATATTTATATAATTTCTCATATATATATATATATATATATATATATATATATATATATATTTCATTAGAGGTAGCAGCAGTTGGTGAGTACTTTAAACACAGAGATATGAGAAGTCTAGGACAGGATTTCTGTATTTAGACAAGTGTTTGTTTTATGTGTGTGTGTGTGTTTTATGATGGGAATAAGAGGAAAGTACTCAATAGACTGGGACCTGTAATATGAAATTTACCAGCAGTGTAAATAACTATTCCCAGAACAACTTTAGAACTAGAATTTAATGTCATATAATAAGCGCTTCTCCTTGACGCTTGTAGGCCTGCTATCATTTCCTCATATGTTGAACTTTCTTTCAGTCAAATGTTTTAGGAAGGATAATGCTATATTTTGCTATTTGTATGTCAGATAGTGATGGATACATTTAAGCGATGTTATGGAGTAGACAGGCGGTCACCATCATTACCACGTGTCAGTGTTCAGTTGAAACAAAATCAAGTATATTATTTATCATATAGGTGAGTCCACTCTATTTCAGAAACCTTGTGACATCTCATTTGATCATATTTTATCTATTCATGTGAATGATTGTAAGATATAGCATTGCCTATCCACCTTGTTTAGCGTGATTTGCTTCTTTGCTTGTGTGTGTGTGTGGCATATGTGGTGCGTGAAGGCATGTGAGCCTGTAGGTGCTTAGGATAGTGGCTCTCTTCCTCCATCACTTTCTCCTGCAGCCCCTTGAGGTCGCAGCTTCATGGGAAGATGGCTTAGTGGGCGAGGGCATTTCACTGCTTCTACAGATCTGAAGATTTGTTTTATAGGTTGTGTGGGCTGGCAGGCAAGGCCTGGGCATCTGCTTGCCTCTGTCTCCAGTGCTGGGCTTAGAGCTTCAGAAGTCACCCCTGGCCCTTTTTCTTTTCACGTGGATAATGGGTATTCAAACTTCGGCACATTTGCAGTGCTTTTCTCTGCTAAGCCATTTTAAAAAATGAACTATGAGGTGAGGATACATATATAATATTTTTATATCATATTGCCTCTTTAACTTGAAACAGATTTAATTCTGGCTGGTAGAACTGGTAGTTGAAATATTTAAGACATTTACCTTGATGTTTAACACGCGGAATTGTTTGTTTATCTTGTAGATTATAACGTCTGAGCTGTTTTCAGTTTTGTAGGAATAAAGCAATAGCTGCCCTTGCCCCTGATCTTTGTCATCTTGCACTATAAACCATCATCCTGTCTTGTGCACTCTCATTAACATCTACAATAGTCATTTAATGAATTCTTTTGTTTTGAGTTTTGAGGATTGTTGACCTAGGACCTTGTGCAAGGGAAATTCACTCTATCACTATCATAAACTCTAGTCTCAAAATTTGATTGTAAAGAAATGTTGTAGATTTAGAGATACCAAATATAAGAATTTTCAGATTGCAGGATTCCTTTGAGACAAGCCTTGACTGGCAGTTTCTCACTGATTTTCATTTTTGCACTTGAGAAAAAGTAGTGATTAATATGCAAACTATTTCTTGGCTTTATTTTAAAATTATTTCCAGAATCCCTGTTTTTGTCTTAAATTACATACTCCACATTAATAAGTTCTTAATGCCCAGATATGAAATATTAAAGTCAAAATCTCTCTGACTGAACCATAAAGAGGGATCGTTCTGATATCCAGCTATTCAGAAACTATATAAGCACAAACATACAGACTCACACATAAATACACTCATATACACACATTATCGCACACGCACATGTAGGAAGCCGCCCTCACATTCGCCGTTGCAAGGTGGCGCTGACATCCTGTGTTCTAAGTGGTAAACAAATAATCTGCGCATGTGCCAAGGGTAGTTTTCCACTACATGTGCTCTGCCTTCCCCGTGACGACAACTCGGCCGATGGGCTGCAGCCAATCAGGGAGTAATACGTCTTAGGCGGAGAATAATTCTCCTTAAAAAGGGACGGGGTTTCGCCATTCGCTCTCTTGCACTCTTGCTCTGGCTCTTGCTCTCTCTCTTGCTTGCTCTCTTGCGCTCTTGCTCTCTTGCTCTCTGGCTCCTGAAGATGTAAGCAATAAAGCTTTGCCGCAGAAGATTCCGGTTTGCTGCGTCTTTCCTGGCCGGTCGCGAGAACGCGTGTAAGACGCACATACATACATTACCACACACACACACACACACACACACACACACACACAAAACTATATATAGACACATACCCATAGAAACACACTGCCACAACACACATTATCATAAATATACATACATATATATATAGAAACACACACTACAATATATACAACATAGACACTCAGACACACACATTAGCACATATACACACATGCACACTCATACACCTATACTCACCCTCATATACATACTCCTATGAACACATAAACACTTATTTACATTGCACACACACACACACACACACACACACACAGCATCAAACACATTCACATACAGGCATGCATGTTACTTAGAAAAAGTAGGCACTGATCTTTTTTGTGGTTGTATTTCATATTTTTGGCCTCAAATAATCATGATACTGTTGATTTATTGTGATGCTGGCTGTCAGGCATGATCATGCTGTAAATGATTTTAAGCCCCCATAAATGAGTTATATTAGGACCAATCATGGATGTAGAAGTTAAGTTGTTTTTTAATTCCTTTAGGGGTTTTAAGTCTCATAACAGAGGGAAAAAAGTGATATTTGGGAAGAAAGAAAAAACAATCTAAGGTATGGGCTCTTAAACACAACTGCTTCTAAGGAAAGCTCCCTGGAAATAGCACCCCTGCCCCCAGAGAGGACTACTCATCCCTGACTGACATCTGTCAAATCATGGAAGATTGGAGGAGACTGAATTATTGCGAATCACAGACTTCCATATATCCCATTAGCTCAAATTCAGACTCTAGAAATATGTATGCTTTGAGTTATTTCTGTCAATAAACACCTGGATAATCTACCATAACCGCGTCATCTAGCAAGAGCTGAGAGCTGAGCTGAGACACCGACATGTGTGTGGGATCCAGTCCAGAGTCAAGTTTTGAAATAAAACAGTGAGAATGGAGTCAGAGAGAGGCTCTTGATTTCAGGAGAAGGAACACTTGCGAGGAGTTGACCGTGTCAAGCACGGTGTCAAGCATGATGTAGCACCAGGAAGAAGGTTATTGAATTTTTTACTTCGAAAGTAGCAGGAGCTACAAGAAAATGCAGAAACACCCTTCAGCGCCTGCCTGCCGGGGGCTTTGCAGTGATTTGAGTCCGGAGTCCCCGAGTTCAGCTCTCTTCTGCTTAAGTTCGCTTCAAAGTGTCCACGCAGTCAAATTAAACTTGTCTAAAACAAAGAACACTCAAGACCAAAAGCTTGCGCCGAATAAATGGGGTAGCAACGTCCCGAATTTGCTTCTGAAGATCAGGATTTCTGTGATCACTTAGAAATTAAGTGTTGTTTTCTCGGGGGCGGGAGGGGGAGAGTGGGAGAGAAGAGAAAGCTGTAGAGAGCTGATTTTTGGATTTGTTTATAAATTAATTTCTCAGGTCATTTTTTTTTGAAGGAGGATTGCATGTTTTCAGTATGAAGGGCAATGCCATCTCTTCTCTAAAAGCCCCTGTAACCTTTGCTCACACCGAAAGGCTCAGCACCTCTCAAATTAAACTTTCCATACCGACACTATATTTTGAGCTTTTCATAATTTTTATGTATCATAAATTATCATTCTTTGTTTTTCCCATCGCTGAAAATATATAGATAATTAGCTTAAACAAGTGTCAGCCATATTATAAATCGTATATACTCAGCCAGCCTTCGAAAACGCAGAGTCAAAAACAAAAGGGCTCACTCTGAAGTTCAAGGCTTCTTTTTTGTCGTCTTGGGTGGCAACTGTGTCACAATAAGCAGGTTGCATTTCTTCTGTGTGCAATAAACCTAGATTTGCTATTTTCATTACGGTTTCTTATTTTGAGTTTTATTCTTTTGAGGTTGTTTTGAGATAGTTTCTCACTGCTTAGCCTTAATTGGTCTGGTACTCTCTCTGAGGACCGGACTGGCCTCAGACTCTTGGAGATCTGCTTACCCCTGCCTCCTGGTGCTGGGATACAGGCCTTGTGTCATATGTATGCAATTCTCATTGAATAGCTCGTAACTCCTTTCATAGTCTGTGTCAGAGGTTTTGAAAAATTATACCTTAGTCATTATTAAATATAAGCTCTTATGTATGTAAATAAAACTACAATCAGGATCTTTTAAGCATAATATTCACATATACTTATTTCATATTAAAGGACATAGATCCTGATTTCACGCCAAGGTTTAGTGACCATCTGATAACATATTCTCTTGCTTGAAGTGCTCTTCAAAATTGTATTTTTGTATTTGTTTGGTGTGTGTGTGTGTGTGTGCCTGTGCTATTCTCTCTGTGTGTGTGTGTGTGTGTGTGTGTGTGGCTGTGCTATGGTGTGTGTGTGTGTACTTGCTTGTGCTATGGTGTGTGTGTATGTGTGTGTGTGTGTGTATGTGCTATGCTGTGTGTGTGTGGGTGTGTGTGTGTGTGTATGTGTGTGTGTGTAGATAACAGGGACTCAGTTTTCTCCTGCAGTTATGACCGGGAAATTGAACTCAGGTTGTGAATCTTGAGAGCAGCCTTTATCCATGGAGCCCATCTTGAAGTCTTTGTGTGTTGACTCACTGAATTCTTTGTTGGGTCTGGGGGTTCTAGCTTTATAATTGGTGCATTCATTCAGGAGCCTGTGGTGGACATAAGGAAACAGTAATTTGTAAAGATTGACATTCCTTTGGATATGGGTTTTCCATGATCATAAATCAAACTGAGTTTCAAACAGTGTGTGTGTGTATGTGTGTGTGTGTGTGTGTGTGTGTGTGTGTGTCTTAATGTGGCCCTTTCTCCGACCTCCTTCTCAGTCATTGTGGTTTACCCCCAGCTTGTTAAACTGTGGGTCCTGACCCCACCAAGGTTTGTGAAATACTTACCAACAGTGAAAATTTCTGAATGCATGATGATCAAATGAGTAGTTCAAAATCCAGTGTGCACAGAGCCTGAGGATGTCTGGCAGCTTTTGCTAGTTGTGCAATGTGACCCCATTGCATCTGGGTTTTAAACACACAGCAATATTATCAAGTGTAGTGCATGCCATCAGACTACACAACACCAAGTAACTCTGCCTGAGGCATCTTGATTGGGGCGAAGCCTACAGTTAGCCATATATTCCAAAACTTTCATGGAATCTAAGTTTTCTGTCCCCACAGACACAAAGTGATATGGTTATGGAAAAGAAAGTCTTTTCATACCTTCTTACAAACAGTCCTGAGTGTATATCATGTTAGCACATCTTCGGACTCTATTGTTAGACTGGCCCACTTTAAAACTTGTGCTTGAATTTCTTTCTTGAGTTTCTTTAGAAAAGTCATTAAATTAATTTTTGCTTTGGATAAGTCCAACATTTTGAGAAACTTCTGAAATAGCCCTGAATGTGCCTCTGCTGTTTTGTTCTACCTAGTTACACCTGTCAAATCCAAACAACAACGAACTCTGAAAATGTTTAAGGTGTTCTATTTCTTATACTGTCAAAAATTTAGGCAAAGTTTGTTTATATAAAAATTATCACCCTCAGTTCTTATTACCCTCAGTTGTGTAGGAATAAGTTTTCAATTCCAATAAATTATATGTTATATTATATATATATAATATGTTATATTATATATATAGTATAATGTTATATTATATATATTAATGACTTATTTTAAAATAAATTTATCTATGATTTTTTTTACCGGTTAGTATTTGATATACACACTTTATATACTTTACACAGGGCCATGTAAAATGTTCTCTGGTGATTATACGTGGAAACGGCTGCAGAAGCCCCAATCGGTCTTATAAATGACATTCTAGTACAGGAAGGACAGACGGAACTAATAACTGAACATCAGGAACTGCTGGTCACACTGTTGCCTTCCAAGGTTAGCTCCCTAGAATTACAAAGCCAGTGTTGTTTAAAATCTCACATTTATATTTTTCTATACATACCCATCAGACTAGTAATTATAAATATGATATGTTTCTCTGTTTTTCCAATTTTTAGTGTATTTTACGTGTTATCAATCCAGGAAACAGGGATTATCACATTTCAATTTGAATTAGCATGTTAAATTTCTAGAAACTAGGTGAAGTTTGGGTCTTACTTCCTGGCATTTAACATTTGTTTTTGGTCTGGACTGGCTCGGTCTGGACAAAATCGTGGATTATGTGAATTTCAACTCCGATGGTCTTTTGATTACATCAGGATCTTTCTGTTTTAAGTTTTAAACATTATTTTATTATTTTGTGTGTGAGCTCTCAGCAGCTCAGCGGCTCCTTTAAAGTTACTTCTATGTTTGTGTGTGAAACTGGCTACCCATCTTTCCTATCCCTGTAAAAATCCAAGACTCCCAAGCTTACCTTTTTTTTTCTAAGCACTGAACACTGCTCTAAACATACTGACCATGCATCTTAACATTCTGGTCAGAAGGATTAACTCTGCTGGGCCTGCTTCATATAGTACTTTTCAAATCTTCCTAATCCAAAGTCAAATCTGCTCACTCATCAAACATAAACTGTGAGGATTCTATTCAAAGCACACCCAGAGTCCTCAGTGCAGATGTGGAAAAGAAAGAGGTCATGACCTTTAGGATTCTTGTCCCTTTTACCAGTGATATGTGAGCAGGTTGCTTGGCGACTGTCCCATAAATGGGGGACCACGTTTGCTTCCACACTGGTTCCACAATTGGTTTCACAATGATGATCGCATTGGCTATTTTGACCGGAAAGGCAATGATTTGAGTAATTAATTATGATAAAATATACTAAAATTCTACAATTGAGTGAGTAGGGATGAAAAGATGAGACAAGAAAGATGTAGTTACCCACGTTGATTGGGACAGACAAGACCCCAGTACATTTGAAACTAGAGTTTGAGAAATGAGGTTGCCAGGAGGAGAAGGCAGTTGGGAGGTTTACTTCAAAACATGGTGGCAGAAAAGACGTGCTCCTTGAATTCTAATAAACAATTAGTCTTGCAAAGAGTTCAATCCAGAAGCAAAACCATTCTGGCAATTAAGTAGCCACTTCTGATAAAAGTTGCAGAACATCAAGCCTTGGGGTTCACCATCGCTGCCCCTGGTCATGAGTGAGCAGTCATGTCCTCATTGGATTAAGCCATGTGATAACAGTCACTGTTGTATCTGCTGAGGTAAAACTTAGTCCTGTCATTTTCAGAGTCTCATTCTACATTTCCTGACCATTCTTTTATTTACCCAACTTTCTCACAATAGTGTATTTTATATTCTTTTTAAAATTTATTTTTAGATGATGTGTATATGTGTGCATGAGCCCATGCAAACTACAAGAGGGGATTGGATAAGCTTGAACTGGAGTTTAAGCCCATTGCGAGCCACTGGACAGGCAGACTGGGTGGACCAAACTCAGGTTCTTTGCAAGATTATTATATACTCTTCACCACTGATCCATGTCTGCAGGCCACATTTGCTCTTTACACTTAAATGACTAACAGCTGTTTTCTATTATACCCAGACGCTCTGCCTCACAGAGCAATAAGAATACAAATCCTGAATACTGTAGTTGATTGATTGTTGTCATGCTTTGCTGGGACGAGGAAGGCATGAGACCAGGGTCATGGATACATTGCACACATGATATTGCGGTGCTCATACATGTTACTACATTAGTTTAGAGTGGTTCAGATACTCAGTGAATTTTGATCCTTGTTTACAAGGATAATAAATAGCAGATAAAGGAGATATCAAGAGTATGCAGTTAGCTATTAGGAACCCAACAGTAGTTAAGATAGGATGTCTACTTTCTTCCAAGTTCACACAGTGAACTTGGTACATTGAGGAAGTAGGAAAGTAGGTGAATGTTCTGTCAAGAAGCAGAAGATGAAGAATAATATATTTATAAAGAAAAGGGACTTCTCTAGCTCAACTTCTCCATGTTCAATGAGTTATATAGATGCTGTCCTCAACAATGGGGCTCCTGCTGTCAGTTTTCAGAGAGCAGCCTTTCTCTTAGCACCAGCCTTGGTTATTTGGGGATTTCCATTAGACCCCTTTAGTTAACCCCTCAATTGAATGGAACCCATAAATGGCCAGTTGAGATTCCATGTCCCCTCTTACTAGGAGTCCTCATCAGGATCAACTTCATAGATGCTAGAAAGTTTCCACTTCACTAGATCTCACACTACCCCCAAATGCCCCTCAATTCTAACCATCTCTCCCAGCACTCTCTCCATCCATTCCATTTCCCCAGGACCAGATCCTTCCTGCTCTATAAATCCCCACCTAGACCTTTCCTCTTTACATAACCTCTCTGGGTCTGTGGATTGCTATCGTTTTCTTAATGGCTAACATTCCCTTTAAAGTGAATGCAAACCTTATTTGTCTTTCTAGTTCTGGGTTACCTCACCAAGAATATATATATATATATATATATATATATATATATATATATATATATATATTTAGTTCCACCCATTTGTCTACAAATTTCATTATGTCATTTTTTAATTTTTCCTAAGAACTGAGTTATGCTCCATTGTGTAAATGTATCACTTTTTAAAAAAATCTGTTCTGTTGAGATGCATCTAGATGTGTTTTCAGTTTCTGGCTATTATGAATACAGCCACAATGAACACGGTTGAGCAAGTGTCCTGTGGGTAGAGCGTTCACGTCTATGTTCTAGTGACTAGATTATGGTCTCTTTGGTGTGGGAAGGTAGTCTGTAGGCTACTGAAAATGAAACTTTTCTACCAACACAACAAAACCTTTGACATACGGTCTGTTCTTCATGTAAAATATGCCAGGTGATGGTGCCATAGAACATGTGGGAATAGCCAACCAATGTCTAATTTGACTTAAGCCCCACTCCATGGTAGGGAATCTGTAGCATACATTTCTTGGGTAACCAAGAAGCAGATACTAGGTAGCCCAGTGACTGAGAGTTAAATCAAAGACCACTGGTCTACAAAAGAAAACCAATACAATGATTCCTAATTATAATCTCTACTCATAGATCAGTGCCTTTAGCCAGTCATCAGCAGAGAAGCTTCCTCTTGCAGCAAATGGGAACAGATGTAGACCCACAGACAGTTGCAAAGAAGAGTTGAGAAGGTGCCACTGGGAAAAAGTACTGAATTACACTGGACTCTGATCCAAAGGTGACACACTAGAAGAGACTTTGTGTATATCCTTGAATGACAAGAATGAGAACCATGACAAGAGCATGGGTTTTTGGGGGGTAGAATTCTGTCAGAAAAAAAATATTAAGACAATGAATCCATGGATAGTGAGGAAGAGATTTTAAATCTCTTCCTAGATATTGTAAACTGTCCTAGGTGAAATACCGGTGGTGGACTCTTTTCCCACCAGGTCTTTGTACTCAAGCATATCATGAGCAACATGTGAGTTCAGACAGTCGTTTTCGCTGCAACTGATCTTCATGCCTGACTGAGAGATGCTTCTACTTCACGTAGTTTCCCTCACTTCTCTTCCCTCTTTGCTCTAAGACTCTTTGTGGATGGGAATTTGTAGGATCTCCAGGGTTTGTCTTCCTAGGTTCTAGGGAATGTGGAGGATCAATTTAGGCTTATGTCCAGGCATAAAGCAATCATCTCTGATTCGCAGGGGTTGTTACTTTAAGCGGTTGTAGTGGTGTATAATTAGCATCCACTGTATTGAAAATATTTCAAGTCTGTTCCTGGCAAATTTGTGAAAACCTCAGTATGTGCAAGAAAATTGAGTATTCACTACTGCTCAAGTTCCCGGCAATCTCTTGGAATCCTTCATATTCACACTTCCTTCTCTGTACCTACGTTTGAAAACAGCTACTCTAACTATAGAGTAATTACTAATAGGGGTTTTCAATAAATGAAGCCTCAATGAACATCCTATCTTATCTGACTTCTTTGGCTCTGCATGATTGATTTGTATGTTTCCATGTTTTTTCCCTCTCTTGTTATTGACTGGTAGTCCATTGCTTGTTAAACTCAAGTCCATGTATCCATTCATAAATATCGTTAATAAGTATTTATGTAAGCTCCTGGTTTGGGCTATTCCAAATGAAGATGTCACTGAGGTTTTTCATGCACACGTACTTTGATTTTTAGATCTTTTCCAAGTATTATGAGACACACATTGCCATATCTTGCAATTGCTAACGTAAGAAGCTCGTTCACATCAAGAACCGACAGTGTTATGGAATGAGCAGTAATTGTCTTTCTCTCTGTACGAATGTCACACATCCACAACCAATTTAGAAATTTGTCAGGAAGTATTGAATTAGCCTGCCTTTGCATTGTGTTGTGTTAGAATCCTTGATTTCAAAAACAGCTGTTTGAGTTGCTGACTTGAGTTTTATAAAAGAAACACTAAATGAATTTTGGCTTGAAATTAGAACACAATTTTCAACAATTTCTGAAATGGTCCTAAACATCTGTCTGCCATTTTGTACTGAACATTTATGCCAAGTGTGCTCTCAGCAGCCGTGATTCTACAGTCTGAGTATTGATTACCCCTGTAAAAAGGTTGAAGATGCTCTATGCCCTGCAGTGTGTTCTGCCAAATTCAATTCCTCCTGTAAAAATAAACCAGAATAGTCCTCCCATTATTATAAAATTTTAATTTAATCATTGATAAATTTTAAAATTATATGTAAACCAAAGAATTGTTTTAAAATAAAGTTTGAAATAATTTAATATCAGCAAGTGTTTGATTTACATATATCTATTTCATATATCTATACACCTAGGGTCACTTGAGAATTTCACAGGCAAAGGGTGTTGCGAAAACTTTCTAAATTTTAAGAAACTTTATGCTGTCAAATCTCTGGTCTCATGGTTGTCCCTGGAGAGAGAGAAAATTCATTCTTCCTATTCTGGTTTGAAAACAGTGGTTCCCAACAGTAGTGCTGGTTAGAGACCATCCTCCAAAACTCACAATTCTCGTCTCCCAGTACATTTTCATTCCTTAAGCTTAAACCTTTACTTGTTATCTATATTTTATTTACGTTTTATTGAAAGCCAAGAACCTTATCTAATAGGTTTGATTAATTCAATATTATGGAAGTAAAAGCTTTGCGTGTGTGAGAAGAAAAAAAAGGAGAAAATGAACCTGAGTAGGCAAAGCTTAGTGACCTAGTGTATGGGTCTCTGTATTTCATGTTAGAGTTCTTGTTCTCTATTTTACTTCTCAATCTTATAGAGATTGGGAAAAAAGTAAGTCATGTTAAATGTTAGTCTTGATCAGTCATTCTGACAGCAACAGTGAAGATGGATTTGAAAAGATGAGCCTTGAGATAATGTGTTGCTCTATTCAAGCTAAAATATATCAAAGACCCTGAAGTAATGTATGAGGTCTACTACAGTCATAGTGGCTGGTAACGGGACCTTATTAATATATAGATTTTCAGATCAGAATTAAAATTTAAATTTCATGTAATAAAATGTCAACACACACACAACTATTTAAAAAATTATAGCCTGTGAAATTGTTTTCCTAAGGAGAAGCAAATATAAAACCTTTCTCAGAAAAACAATAACAATGCCTTTAAAACAAAGAAAAACCAAAAGAAATTGCCTCTAATAGGCCAGCTTTAGGAACATGTAATCAGAGGTTTCTTCAGAGACAGACAATGGCACAGATAGGATGTTTGGGAACACAGGAAAAGGTGGAATGTTATAAAGAAGGAATAACATTTTACAGTTGTGTTATTCAAAATAATAATAATGATGATGGTTCTCCAGCCATCAAATCCTAAAGTCATGTAGCTAATGCCCAATAGAGCAGGAATTCTGTGTGGGTGATTGTAGATCATGATTATGTGGAGTGACTGATGATGCAGGACTAGAGAAAGAAAGGACACATGCTCTGCCATAAAGAAACTGGTAGTACAGATGAATTAGCACCACACTGTCTGAAAGTAGACTCAGATTAATTGCAAGTAGTACTGTAAGCTCAAGAGACAATGCTGACAATGGGAAAAAGAAGGACACTTGCTATCTTAGTAGAGGAGAAAAACAATGAAATCACAGAATGCAAAAAGTAAGGCTAGAGAAAGCAGAAGACAGAACTGTAAGAAGAAAAAAGTGAATGTAATAAATAAGAGTTCTGTAGTAGAGATCATTTAATGATTTAGATAATTACTTTGAAATATGAAATGAAAGAATGAGAGCTCTTAAGATACCAATTAAAGTACAGTGGCTGTCAGAGTTGATGAATATAAGATCCTCTATATGTTGTGTATAAGAAACATTTTAAGTATAAGGGATCAAAACATGATAAGGAAAAAGATATATAATTCTGACATAACAAAAAAGAAGCACTATTCATTTTAGAAAAGGCAGACTTCAGAATATAGAATATCATCAGGGATTAAGAAGATAAAAACTGTAAAACAAATAAACACCAGAACAAATCATCTAATCAATAAATGAGTTGACAGGTCTGGAAAGAATTATAAATGACAAATCAAATAGATGAATAAAGTTCAACATACTTAACTGCCTTTGAGATGCAAATTAAAATCGGAATAAGAATCCATGTCATTTCAGTCAGAATGACTGTCATCAAACAAAGGAACCAAAACAAATGTTGGCATAGGTGTGCAGAAATTCAGAAATTTTATACAAGCTGTTGGGAAGGCAAATATCTCCAGACATCATGGAAATCAGTGGAAATTCCTCAAAATTTCTCAGAAAGTAGAACCAACAAGTGACCCAGCTATACTCCCTATGGTCATATACTCAACTTAGTGTAAGCATACCTAAGATATTTACACATCTATATTAATAGTAGCACTAATGATAGTTGCCAAGGTTTTGGTACCTGTTTATATGTCAATCAGCAGGTAACACTCATAAAGATAAAGCCATACACATTCACATGCATGTGCACATACTCACACACACACACACACACACACACACACACACACACACACAGGAGGGGGGTTGGTTTGTCACAGAAAGAATGACATCATTTGCAGGGAAATGGACACACATGAAGATCATCATTCTAAGTTAGACAGGACAGACTCAGGTGGGCAATTATTTCTTTGTCTCTCTCATATAAAGAATCTAAGTTCAAGTGTATACACAACACAAGTATATAAACTGTAATAGTGAAACCCATTGTGTTTAAACTAAAAGTTTAGTATTAACTAAAAGGACACAAAATAAAAGGAATGTTAAAATATGCTGAAGGGCTCAGTTCTGAGAGGAGGAAATTCTTCATGAGCATGTACCTACCAAGAAAGCCTCAAAGTACACGAGGTAAAACTGGAAGAAAAATCTTCTATTATAACTGACTTCAGCATTCTGTTTCTATAGGGTACTTATCTAGTAATAAGAATATTAGTAGATTCATAATTCAGTAAAGAACCTTATTAATGCTTTGCATCTAATCAATATTTAAGATTACTTAATTTAACAACACAAAGTACTATATTTCCAATATTGCCATGTAGAACATTTATGAAGATGGGTAGCATATCAGATAATAAAACACACAAACACAAATTTAACGAACCAGGAATCATATAAAATAAGCTGTTAAATGCAGTCACATTAAATCAGTTATAGACATTTAACTTGAAATTTCTTTTGTTGTTAAACAAAGAGCCTCTAAATAATAGACAGGTTAGAAGAAAATCTCTCAATTTCTTTTCAAATATTTTGGCCTAGATATGAAAGAAAATATAAAATTTCATGAGTAAAGAAAAAAACAAAATAAAAAACAAGCTTCTAGAAAATGAAAACAGAGCAATAAAAAAAGTAGGCAAGTAGATTAAAAGATACAATAATGTTAGTGAGGTCAAACAGGAAAATGATAGGAAAAAAAATCAATTACTCCAAAGGGTGGTTCTTTGAAAAGATCAATAAAATCGACAAGCCTCTAAGCAAATAAATGAAAGAAAACAACAAGAAACACAAATTACTAAGATTAGAAATGAAGAGGGGAGCTGGTTAGCACCCCAGCAGTTCTAGAAGAATGGTGAGGAATAGATCAACCTATCTCCAGCTCACAGATTTGATAACTTATGTGACCAGAAGACATTCCCCAAAGACACAATCTATAAAATCTTAACTGAGGTCAAAGAAGTAACTGCTATGAGGCTGTAACTACTAAGGAAATGAAATACATAAGTATAACTTCCTGAAGCAGAGGGCAGCAGTATTCTCTGGAACATTCAACCAACTATGTAAGAAATTAAGTAGGAAACTTCCTCACAGCATCTTTTGGCAAATAGGAAGATTTTAAAAACGATTTCTATAAGGCCAACTTTAATGAGATTTTTTTTGTAATATCTTCTATGATATATTAGTTTAACTTAACAATGAAATATCAGAGACATAAGCCATGAGAAAGGGGTATTGGAATATTTATTCTATACTTGCTAGACTTTTTGAAAATTTGTAAAACAATTAATATCATCAATCACATTGAAATAGGCCCCAAGTAAAATTTAAATGATCATATCAATAGATACAGAAAAGAAAAGTTTTTGGGAAAGTTCAACATCCTCTCATGAGAGAAACTCTCAAACCAGAATTAGAGGGGGACCTTCTTTGTTAGGATAGAAATCAATTACAGTAACGTCATTGTCTTAATGGCATAAAAGAAGATGTTTTTCCACAAACTGACATAAGATGAAAGTTTCTCTTCTCCTTGTCCATTCACAATCTTCTGGATTCATCTTCTCAAATGCCGGGGATTTTATGGGTGCACTAGCACACTCACACTCACACTCACACTCACACTCACACCGTAGAGAGTTCTAATGCATAATAAACAAATTACTTAAATGTTTTCCTTTTCTTTTGCAAAACAGACTCAGAAACAGTAATCACAAAATAAATATCGGAATCTTAAAATTATGAAATAGATAACTTTATTGTCATTAATTTCCAAACACTAGTGGCAGTAGCAGAGACATCAATAATTCAATATTCAATTATCAGAAATGATTGTGGTTTCAATTGAAGCTTTGTTTTTGTACAGCTGGCTGAGTAGATAACTTTAATATTTTTAGTAATTCCTTTCTACAGAGCAGTTACAGAAGAATGGAGAGACTGGACTTTGAAACTAATTTTACAATTTATGGAGCTATTTGCTCTTGATTGCTTTGGTTTCCTTTTCCATGGCTGTGACAAAGACCCCTACAAAGGCAGCTTTAGAGAGAAAAGGCATGGTGGGCTCAGTCTCAGGTTACAGTCTGTCCTGGCTTCTTTTCTATTGTTGTGACAAATACCATAATCTTGCAGAGCAACTTGGGAAAGAAAAGGTTTATCTCATCCAAAAGCTTACAATTCATCGCAAATGGAAATCTAGGACAGGATTTGAGGCAGAGGCCAGGGAGAAAAGCTGTTTACTAGCCTTTTTCCCAAGCTTGCTGAGCTTGGTTTCTTATAGAACTCAGGACCACCTGCCCAGAGATGACACCTCACATGGTGGCCTGTCCCCTGTAACATCATTCAGAAATAGAGAAAGTATCTAAATGGCATGAATATGGACTAGTCTGATGGAGGCAATCTCTCAGTTAAGACCTCATTTTCCCAGATATAATGGCTATTCTTGGTTCTTAATTTGACTATTTCTGGGATTACCTAAAACCCAAGTAGCTATAAACACACACACACACACACACACACACACACACACACACACACACAAAACCCCATGAGGGGCCTGTCTTAATAATCATTTGAAGTGTGAAGACCCACTTTTAATAGAGATCTTTTGAGGTGAGAAGATACATCTTTAATCTAGGCTGTACCTTCTTGTGACAACCTACAACAGGATATGGAAGAAGAAAGCACTCTTTGCATGCTTGCTCTCCCTCCCTCTCATTGCCAAGCCTGTTCTTTCACTGGGTTCACACAGTCCAGCTCATCAGGAAGGCCACAGTGGTAAAAGCTGGAGGAAGGTAGTTAGATCACATCCACAATCAGGAGCAGAAACTAGATGCATCTGACTCATGCTCAGCTCACTTTCCCACTCTTATGTCATCCAGATCCAAAGCCAGGGAATGGTGCCACCCATAGTGGGCTGTGTGTCCTTCTATACCAGTCGACATAATCAAACTAATCTACAGGTCAACCTGCTTTAGCCAGTCCTACATTGGGACTCTTTTCCCAGTTGGTTGTAGATTGTGTAAAGTTGACAATTATCATCTACCATCTATCTATTCATTTATTCATCTTACTTTAGCTAGGGGTTTTGTAGTGAAGAGATACCATAACTAAGGCAACTCTTATAAAGGAAAGCATTTAACTGGGGATGGCTTACAGTTTCAGAGGCTTAGTCTATTACCATCATAGTGAAAAGCCTGGAGAAGGAGCTGAGAGTTCAACATCTTGATCCAAAGGAACAAGGAGGAGACTATATGGCACCTTAGGTGTAGTTTGAGCATAGAGGACCTCAAAGCCCACCCCTGCAGTGACATACTTTCTCCAATGAGGCCACACTTCCTGATAATGCCACTCCCTATAGCTAAGTATTCAAACACATGAACTGAGGGGGGGGTCATACCTACAATCAACTTATATGTCATCTTTTCATCCATCCATTTAATATCTGTGCTGTCCTAGTCTTAAGTTGTCAACTTGATAGAAACTGGAGTCATCAGAGAGGAGGAAGCCTCAATTAAGAAAATGCTTCCACAAGGTTAGTCTATATGCAAGCCTGTAGGACATGTTCTTTATTAGTTATTGATGGGGAAGGGCCCTGTGATGGTGGTCCTGACACAGCACCTCTTCATGGCCTCTGCATCACTTCTTGCCTCTAAGTTTCAGGCATGTTTAAGTTCTTATCCTGACTCCTTTCCTTGATGAACAATTATGTGGAAAGGTAAGCTAAAAAAATGATTTCCTCCCCAACTTGCTTTTGGTCATTTTGTTTGTCATAGAAATAGTAACCCTAACTACAACATTACCCATCATCATCTATCTATCTGTCTATGTTTGTCTTCATCTACTTAACCATCCATCCATTCTTTTATTGCCTACCTTCTATCTATCCAGGTGTCATCTATCATGTGTCTCCCTGTCATCAATCTCTCCTTTCATTTGATAGAGGTCTGAAATGCACACGGTGCTAGAATCTCTGTCCTTCTTAAAGCACGTGTACCACTACATACCTTTCCTATGTCTAGGAATGTGGCTGTTTGGTTTACAAAGGTCTTCTCTGTAAATCAAATAAATCTAAGTAAATGAAAGGACTTCTTAAGTCAACAAGCCTGGAATTAGTAGGTGCTAATTGTCAATAGTGATTGTGCAACACATGAATAAAACATGAGATTTGATGGATGCTATCAACAACTCAAGACAAATCAGAAGTTTACCAGACTATATTCTTAAATCCATCTGTTTAAACAATATTTTACTGCTTCTATATATTTTAAATGAATAAGCATTGAAATTTAAGTTGTTATTGCCTTTTCTTATTTCTCTATTAATATTCTATCCTACTTATTAATACATTTAGCTTATTATTTAAATTACAACTTTAAAGATAGCAGTAACTTCTACTTTGGATGCTATAATTATCTTTTATTTTTTCCAATGTGACATATATTTTCACTTTCTTGTTTAACTGCCAAACTTACTAACTAACAATAAAGGAGAAATTAAAGTAACATTGTTTGAAGAATTCTTGTATTAAAGGATTAGAAGAATAGTTAGTGAGGACATTTTCAAAGTCTGTTTCATCTATCTAGACTTTGATTATTGACAACAACATATCCATTAATAAATAGAGGAAATGAGCTTTTATTTTTCAAATTAAAGATTTCTTAATATTTGCAGTTTTTCCAAAAGTTATCACTTATTTGCTTTTGCAAAAATGTATCTCATCTCTCACCAAATGTGATTGACAAATATTTACTATAAGAATTATTTAAATTGATCTTGATTTTATTTGATGATAGGCTTGTGCAAAATTGAATATTGCTTAGAAATCAATGGCTCAGGAAGAAAGATAAGAAGCAAGCTTTAAAAAGTAATTTTATTGATATTACAGCATACTTCAAAAACTTTAAATGGAAATATAAATGAAAATATATAAATCATAGCTAATGTAGTTGGTCTTTTCTTTAACTCTATTCTTTAATTCCTGTGATATAAATCAGTTTTCTGTAGCTTAAATATATTGTACATGTGAACATTTTTAGCACCTTCATGCCAACGATTAATATATAACTGGCTTATAACAATAGATTGCTGTAGAGGAAATATCCAGATCATCAAAGTTTTGGACACAAAAATTTAAAAAGTAAATCCAAAATAACAGGAATTCTCTTTCTGCATTAATCAGTTTTCTCATTACACTGCATGACCAAAAACTCGAGAAGAAGCAATATGATTGAAGAACATGTTTACTTTGGTTTACAGTTGAAGAAGAGATAAAGCCGTACTATGGGGATAGAGAGTGACAGGAGGGTGACATAGTGTATCACATTGTATCCGCTGTCAGAAAGCAGAGAACAGGCAGGAAGTGGGGCCAGCCTACAAAACCTCATATCCTGCCCTCAGTGACTCACTTCCTCCCACCAATTTAGCAAGGTTAGTTACCTTCCAAAACAGCATCCTAGCTGGTGAGCGAGTTTTTGCATATATATAAGCCTATGAGTTGCATTTTATTTCCAACCCTAGCTACTGTTGTGTTTTATAAAAGACAGAAAAGCCAGGAATATGTTTGGTGTGAGGAAAGGGGGTGCCTCTGTGAGTCCATGCTGAGGCATCCCTACTCCTTCTGAGGTACCAGCCACAAGGCATAGTATAGAATAGTTTATTCAGGGCACGGGGAGGTGAGTCAAGGTGGTAGTAGAGACAGAGAAAGGGAGAGAGAGGGAGTAGAGGAGTCGAGAAGTAGAGGCCATGAGCACCCGGAGGAGAGAGAAGGGGGAGGGGGAGAGAGAGGAGCAAGAGGAGAGATCAAGAGCAAGAGAGCAAGGGGGGAGGCAAGTAGCCCCTTTTATAATGAGTCAGGCACACCTGTCTGTTGCTAGGTAACCGTGGGGAGGAACCTAGACAAAATGGCAACAGCTACCATTTGTGAAAATCTTGTTTTTGTTTTTGTTTTGGAAACAAAACTTCTCCTTGCAGCCCTTGCTGTACTGGGATTGACTCTTTAGACAAGGCTGGCCACAGATTCAGAGATCTACCTGCTTCTTTCTTCCATGAGCTGGAATCAAAAGCATGTGCCACCAATGCCTGGCAAAATCTTAAACACAGGAAGACTAAGTATTGCTTGTGAACTATGAATCACATACACAAAGGAACAGAAGAAATATCATTATGAAACCAAGGTTGAACGAAAGAGTAAATGAATAAATGAAATCTTTTGAGTTTAACCATGTTGTCTCCAAAAGGAATCCTGACAGTATTGAACCGCAACAGCTGATAAAGGTCCTTTAGTGTTCACAGAGTGGGAGAACACACTTGGCATAGCTATCCATGCGTTATGGGTGATCTCCTTGACATCTGCGCAAAGGTGAATTACAAAGAATGCCAGGAGATCACAATAGAACCCAGTTCAGGAGTTATAGCATTGATCTAGATGGGAGATGATGAATAATGGCATGAACGACAGCCATTTACCAGGAGGTAGACAAGCTCATCACACGTATACATGTGTGAAAACATTACATAGATCCATGTACCGCTTTTATACTTTCATGAATTCTTTGAAAAGCAAACCTAAGTAAAAACATAAGTAGAGCTTTTAAACAAAGAAAGATAAGTAACAAACAAATCCAACAGACACAAAGACCTAATGATTGATTCAATGAAGCCAAACAGGAGTGAAAAAGAAATAAGAATAATTCTAGCCACCAATGATATGATCAGTCCTCGAAACTTAAGAGATGTTTAAATCAGTGTTTCTCAACCTGTGGGTTGAAAGAGATCACCTACTAAGATCATCCTGCATATCAGATATTTGCATCATGATTCATAACCGTAGTAAAATGACAGTTATGAGATAGCAACAAAAATGTTATGATTGGAGGTTACCACAAAAGGAACTGCATTAAAGGGTCCAAGCATTAGGGAGATTGAGATCCACTGGTTTAAACAAATGAATGTCCACCTAGGATTGAAGGAACCTTTGAGTGTGGGGATGCCATTCATAAAGCCTGGCATCCAGCTGTGGGGCAAACACTCTGAGGTCTACTGCAGATAAACTGTGAGAGAGTCCATATCAGATGGCAGTTGGGGGAAGAGTGAGTTTATGGAAATGACTCCCAACTACAGGCCTTCCACAGTCTTTGCACCTTTTGGAAGTGTGAAGGCGCCCTGAGGTGCTTGCTATGAGGACCTGGTGGATAGAGGCCAAGGATGAAGTGAATGGCCATTCACTGCTCTCACATGATCCAATGCAACAATCGCCTCAGACCAGGATGCCACTGGTGAGGAGACATTGCTGTAGACCATGGAACATTTCAATGACATATTGCCAGACTCTCATTTGTGGGTTTCTATGTAAAAACGTGTGCAAAACAAAAACCACTACCACTGACAGAAAACGTTAGGAGGAATTTGAACGCTGACTAGTTGGTGGGAAGTATTAAGAATTATTATCATAAGGTAGATGTGAATATGAATCAAGTTAGTAAAACCATCATCAGAACCTATATTAGAATAATTAAGAATAAAGCTAAACAAGGTCTAAGATTTATAACAGAATGGTGTGTGAGAAAAGAGGAAGTAGCCTGCATCCACTGTATACCACAGTGTCATTAGTGTCTATGTATTACTCTCTGTACTTCATTATTTAGTAGCTATTTTAAAGTATGCATAATCAGAAATCGATCCTAGATTCCTACTTGGCAAAAGGTCATTCATTAAAAGAAATGTGTCATTATATATCTTCTTGTTTATAAAAATTTAACATAATAGCATAGGTATTCTTTAGAACATAACATACTATCTTGAATATTTTCTCATATATTTAGTTTAAAAGAAATGTAAAACATGCCCCACAATATTCACATTGTGCAGCTGTTACTCAGATCCTCCTGACTCACTGAGAAACACTTAGAAATATGTTTGTGGAACTTGTGTGGGACTTTCATTATTATTTTAAGTTAATTTTCGCAATTTAGAATTACTAAATATAATAATGTATATGCTGCCATATAAATAATACCAATTTAGATAATAAATAACTCTATTTTATGCATATTCTTACATTTCTTCTCTATATGTTATGACTTTAAACTGTTTTATTGAACTAAATATGAGATTTTGTTTAAATTTTATTCCATGTTTTCTTAACAAGATTAATTTTTCTTATAATTTTAAATTATTGATTTTGTCTAATAGATAATCCATGTTTTTGCTAAATACTCAGTATTTGTCTTTTTAAAAATTAAGTTAGCACAATATCTTTTTTTTTTTTTTTTTTTTTGGTTTTTGGTTTTTCGAGACAGAGTTTCTTCTGTGTTGTCCTGGCTGTCCTGGAACTCACTTTGTAGACCAGGCTGGCCTTGAACTCAGAAATCTGCCTGCCTCTGCCTCCCGAGTGCTGGGATTAAAGGCATGTGCCACCACAGCTGGGCTAGCACAATGTCTTATCACCTAAAATAGTTGGTATTTGTCACATTGTTTTCTTAGTTTAATATCATGTCTTATGATACACCGATTTGGTAACAGGTAATTTTCACTGCTATGACCTGCTACTTTTCTATTTAAACTTTTTCTTGTTATTGTTAAATAAAGGGCTATTGCTACCTCAATATTGTTTCCCAACATTTACCATGTTTTCAGGGCTTAGTTGCATTAGGCTTTTATTTTGCTTAAATGCCAGTTATAAACTAAGTATGGAGAGTCACATATGTAACACCAGCACTGAGCAATGACACTGAGGCAAGGAAATCACTGAGGACAGCCTGAGATACATGGTGAGTTCCTGCCCTGCCTGAGCTACGTAGCAAGCCCCTGACTCAGACAAATCTTATCAGTTATCATCAAGTAGCTAGCTTGTGCTCCATTCACATTCTCACACTATATAATATTTATGGGAATGTTTGTGCATATCATCCAGTTTACCAATAACTTCTTTCGCTCAGATTAATGTATTTATTGCCACATTATATTAAAGCAAATATTATATTTATTATAGATTAAATATATTTCATACTTTATATAGTTTAGAGAAATTAATATCATTATGTTGTTAAAATTCAAATATTTTTCCAGCTTTTTTAACCCACTGGTTTTTAGGTGATTACTGAAATGAATCCATTCACTGAAGATTTAAAATTATTCAGGTTCTCACCGCAGATATATGAAAAACAGGGACATTTGATATCTTTAAACATTTTTTTTTCAGTTAGATAAAAAATTTGTTTCTATACTATCATATCTTATTATTTTTTCAGTCAAAGTTGCAACATTATTTTGGCAAATATATGCTACTTTTTAAACATACTACTGAACATTTTGTGACCTTGTTTCTGTGATAGGTACAATGTTGGAAGTTTTGCAATGATTGCACTATTTATATGAAGAACCTATTAAAAACTTTATGTCATATTTTGCCTCTGGTTCTTGATATTCACTATCATTTATTTATAATGTTAAATTAATTTTCTTGAATCTCTTAATAAGACAAAATACAGGATTTTCTTACTTTACAGCAGCTTCCCGAGAGTTAAATTACTGTTACTATTTATTATTTTTGCTGCGACAAAATTTTCAGAAGATGAATAGAGAGAATATTCTTGCTTCTTTTAAAAAAACATCATTTTTTGATTAAAAATTTAAGCAACTTGAAGATCAAAGAATTAAATAAAGTCATGTCACATAATAATCTCTTAGTAAATACAAAAGTTGAAGCACCAAATTAATGGCCATCTAACGCGTCGTTCTTTCCCACACTGTGACTGGTTTGTGAGCCCCACAGTGAGACACTGAAAACCAAGATGGAGTTAGAAGTGTGGTTTCTGGCAGGTGGGGAGGGGGGGGGACTCTAAAGCAGCAGCAGACATGTCTTCAGGGAAGCGAGCTCCACAGCCTTCGGTTAGAGGGAAAAGTGCAGATAAACACAGCAAGAGACCAAAGGGAGGGCCGGTGTCCTCAGATAACAGGCACTAGTTCAAGTGGGACCCCCAAACTCCCAGATTTCAGTTCTCTTTGCTCCAAGGGGCACACAGTCAATGCTGCCTGGAGCATCCTGACATAGATTAGCATTGCTCTCAGCTTGAAGTTTTAAATACATGCCACACAACAATAAGGTATCCTAAAAGCGAGTAAGTCTTAAAACCTCAGGTCAAAATACTTTTCCTAAAGTGTACTCTGGGCAAATAAATCAAGTTTTCACTTTCGAGAGCAACGTTATACGTATAGTAAACACACGCTAAACGAACGCTGAAGGAAATCTGAACACGGTCTACCTTGCTAAATAGCTGGTTTTGGAACACCTAGTACGTTTTTGCAACATTTTGTCCACTGGCCTCTATATCGACCACCGCAGTGAGGGATCTAGAAGGAGAAAAATCTTCTAATTATTTTATAGTAGAATTGCTGCAGTGGACATGTTTGAAGAGAATCACATCTTCGAGATATCTCGTTCAGTTCCCACTCTAATCAAGTCCGCAAATCACGCCTTCCTATAATGTAAGATAAATGATTAAGGGTCCATTTTCTTGTTAATTCCCATTAGTGCTGATGAGAGCCAAGCACACGTACCGGAGACAGAGGACCCTCTATGAACTAAGAAATGATAACTGGATTAAAAAAAAAACAGGGTGGATTTTAAACCGGCCAGGCCAAGCTCCCTGACTCCCTGACTGTTTTCTAGTCATCCTCTTAAGCTGAAAAAGAGCCGGCGCTTCCACCAGTACTGTCTCCCTCCGTGCTGAATGTTATTATTACTTAACCTTTGCCGAGTTTGTTCCTCGACACTTTCATGCATGCCTAATGTGCATTCAGATGCCTGCCTGTCTAATCCTCCCCATCTGATCCTAATTACCCCCCGCCCCCAAGAATCTTCCCTTCCCACATTCGTGACCTTTTTTGTTGTTCAGTTTTTAACCAGGCTATCTGTGCGACCATGGGTCTGGAACTGTTGGATGCTGGTGAGCTTTTCAGTGTGTCCATAGCTGAAGACGGTGACTGCCCCTTGAGGATCCATCTCTCTGCGACCCCACACGCTCCTTCTAGATCCAAGATTGATTATCATCAATTTAACTGAGAAACTGGCCGTTCCTGCTTTGTTTTTCTGTTTAGAAACAATTTTCGGGATCTCTTTATGATAGTAGGGTGACGGGATTCACTTTATTTCCTTTTAAGGGGGCTGTGGTCCACTAGGAATTCTTTGCTTTGCTCCTATTGCTGTTAGCCACCCAGTAATTCTATTAAATAAATCCCCAAACCAAGCCATTCTAGTAATGTCTATTTACAACTCCTTACTCCTTGCTGTCACGAAAAGCGTGGTAGGGTGCATGCAATGGAGGAAATGAAGGGGCCGCAACCGTTTTCCTTCTCAGTTTTCTTCAAGAATCTGAATAGGAGATATCTTTTGCTTTAAACCTTCATCACGCACGAAGATACTTGTGCCAAGATGGGTTAGCAGTGGCCATCCTATCAAATGCAAACCCGTGTTAAGAAACGTAGAATAGATAATTTTTAATCGTACAAAATTTAATGCTTCTGTTAAGAAATAAAGTATTAAAAGTCACTTCCCGGAGAGTGAATTTATACCGAGCTGAAAGTTAGGGTTGCTGAGCGAGCTTTGAGTGATATGATAATCATGTTTTTCCCTTCAGTTGTACGAGGGGATTGAAGTTTATATACTCAATAACTAGAAAAGAATCATGAAGGATCAGGCTGGAGGAATCTGTCGTTCTCCATTTCTCCTGCCACTCCCACAGGGAGTCTAATATTTCCCCCGTGTCTTTGCTGATACCTGTGCCAGGCATGGTTTCCAAGAGCAGACTGTATTGAAATGAGTACATCAAAATGCCCGGGTTTTTGATTTTTTTTTTTTTTTTTTGAGAATAAAATGGCTACCACACCTGAGTTTTAAATTTCATTAAGTGCAGGTCTAACAGCCTTTTGATGACTTGATTCAGGTTTTGCGTCATTCTGAATCATGAAGGAATAAAATACTTGTTCAGAAGAAATTAACATTTCATTTGCTTTTTTGGTATTGGCATTCCGATGGATGTTTGGGGTAAAGTCTGCGGCAATGATGAGATTTGCTTGTTTAATCCTTGTTAACTGAACTAATGATTTACAGAGTATGAGTGAGGTCCCCACTGGAGGAGTATGCAAGAATATTGCTTATTTACTGAATTCATTACAAAAAGTGATACAAATATATCAAATGTTTTCTGTAATGAGCATGGCACTTCCTTAGGATAATGCTTGTTTCCTTGCGTGAAACAAAAATATATGGCCAAAGGTTTATAAAATGATTACAGTGTAATTTAAAGAAAAATAAGGCAGTGAGCACTCTTGGCTTCATACGTGTTTCACATTGATGTATTAATTATTATAGACATCTTATCATCTTTATTAAAATGAAATATGACCAAGTACACAATAACATCCCTTTCCTTAAATTTGAAGTATGAAAACCTTTTTTTTTTTTACAAATACTTTAGTTAAAAGAATTATTTATTTATGTTCAGTTACCTTGTTAATAAATTCCAGTTAGGAGTGCTTATACTCTGCTAATGGAGAGCCATATAATCTAACTTATTATCAATATTACAATGACTTTGTGAAAAACCCCAAGTTCACTTTTAGCTAATTTTCTAAGTTTCTCACAGTGATAAAGTAAGCTATATATGTGGTTGTGAAATAAAAATACTTTATTCCTGATAAGTGAAAATTACATAGAAAATTTTACTTACAAAACAACCCTGTCACAGGCTCTTGAAGTCACGATTCTTGCATATATGTCCATACCCAGCATTCTGATGTGATGTGGTACTAGTAGAAATTTACATTTCTGTAGAGAATCTGAGTTGTGGAAAGTCAATCACTAATACACACAAATACATGCTCACAGACATGTGATATCGCAGACATCAGATATACAGACAGGAACGGTCTCTGACCGATGCCCTTGGAGTAGATGTTGTTACTCACACATGACAAGGGGCTGCTTTTCTCCAGTCACTGACACTTCACAGTGTTTTGTTAATCAGAATGTGCCTAATTACTCATCACTACTGACCAATTACTCAAAGTACAAGCGTTCTTGGCTGTGTGCAAAAGCTTCATTCCTGAACAAAGTTACTCCATTATCCTAAATAAATAGCAAACCACTCCAGAAATCCATTCTGTAAGGAAAGTCTCAACTTGGTATATTGAGACTTATTATGTAAATCTTCTCATTTATGTTACAAAGAAAGAGCTGTCTCATATTATATCTTATATATATGTACATGTAACATAATATATGACAAAATATAGTTAAAGATATAATTATATAACATTATATATATTCATATATATAAAACATCTATTATTTGTTCCATGTGGAACAGGTGGAATTATCAGAATATGTTAATATATCATAATTCTATAGATAAGACCCAGTAAAAAGTATCATCAGTGACACAGGCATTTAGAATATAACTTTCTGTGAATGAATGACTACAGAAAAAGCTTATTAGTTGTTTTAAAAGATGTTTTAAAAAAAAAAAGGACACTAGATTTTTTTTAATGCAATGAAGTACGTACCGGTCAATTTCATATAGTAAGTAATTACTCTCTACTAAACAAATATATGCACTTTTCTGTATAATAATTTGATATTGAAAAAAATGATCAAAGGAGTGGGATGTGATCTATAGTCCACCTTTGTTCCAGGGCCTTCACAAATTCCTGCTACCCCACTGCCCTCCTCCAGGGGGCGCGGCTGCCTTGCTGGTTTGCCTGGCTTCCCTTTCCCTCTGAGGTCCTGAGCGGCCCCTGCAGGCTTTCCTGAGGCTGACTGGCCTGGATTCTGTAACTACTCAAAGAAGTGCGTTTTATTGTGATGATTGTTTGTATTCTTTTAAACAGGGCATATGCTTTAGCCTTTTGATGAGTACTGAAGAATATTATAGTTTGTTCTGCATAGTGGCATAATGGCTCTTTAACTAACATTTTGGAGATTTTCAGAATTCTCTTAAAAATCCATAGCCATTTCATTGTCTGGCCATGGGGTTGTATAAATAAAGGGTGCACATATTTTAACATTTTTATTATGATAGTCATAATTTGTGTGTGTGTGTGTGTGTGTGTGTGTGTGTGTGTGCACATGTGTGCTTTGAGTCAAAAAAAGCATAGATTGGAAAGTATGTTAACAATAAGAAAGAAAGAAAAAAAAACAAAAACAAAACCCAAACCTTATCCTAGCAAGCGGCCTCATCGGAAAGTTGAGAGAATGCGAGTACAGTTAGAGGACAAAGGGTGAGCTCTTAGGAGAAAACATAGCTGGGAAGAATTCTAGAAGTTATCTCTCTGCTTTCTACTGCTGGCTTCAGGCAAACTTTGCCTAAACTCTCGTAGACAGATGGGTATCTGCCCTGTTTTTAATGATATCAAGGGAAGCCATCCCATAATCTCTTAATATCCTTCTTTATATCTAATCTGTTTGTCCATTTAATTTAGTTTATCTTTGGCAGGCGTGGATAATGTTACCCTTTACAATATAATTAATCATAACCCTGATAAATAAGATATTGCTTATATGTGAAAGAAAAAAATGCCCATTTCCCGAGACAGAGAATATCATTATTAGAATTTTAAACAGAGGCTTTGATATTACTTGTCACGGTAAGGGACATACATACTTAGAAACTTTGAGACTCTCTGGAGCCAAGGACTGAATCCAGTTTGTAATGAGGAGATAATTCTCCCTTCAGAAGAGTAACCTCTTTTTATTATAGAAGCGAGGGTAAGTTTTACTTTAAAAATGGATAAGATCTTTGCACAATCAGAAGTACAGCTCTGAGAGCCATGTCAGACTCTGGCTTTTAATGTCTCTTCATTGATTGCTTAGCACTGACGAGACTTCTGTTCATATGGATCGATCTATATAACTCTACCCACACTCCAATGCATTTCTGTTATTTTAATATAAGGGAGCTATATTGTATTAGTTCATTTGAAGTCAGAGCTTACTTTTGCCTTTCTCAGATTTTCCTATGATTTTTATCTATGAAAAATTGTTTTCTACTATTTCAGAAATATCAGTATGAAATAATAATGCAGTCAAGAACTGAATAAAGTTCCTGCATTTCCTCCACCCCCCCCCTCTCTCTGTGTAGTCTCTCTTTGTGTATTTGTGTGTAGTTCAGGGATGTGAATCTTTGGCCTTGAAAATGTTCTGTAGAGTGTAGTTAAGCACTGTACCACCTCCTGAGCTACATCCTCAGATCTCTTTTTTCTTTCAAAATATTTCAGTGTTAAAACAGGTCTCACTCAGTTACCTAAGCTGTTCCTGAACTCATAGTAGAGCTCAGGTAGGCTTTGAGCTTGCAGTTCTCCTACCTCAGCATTCCAAGTAGCAGGACTAGCTGGTCTGAGCCAGCATGCCCGCCACTGTTGTCCTATACCAGGCAGTAAAATTAGTAGTGGCACAGGTAGCTTCAGAAATACAGCCAGTGAGTCATCACTATGCTGGCACAGGGTTTCTGTGATGCACATAAATCGGAGTTCATAGATACAAGGTAAAGAGCAAGTGAGGGAACTTTATATGAAGATAAACTAATTGCACATTAATGCTGTGTGCAGTGCTTGCTGAGATGAAGTTAGCTGAACCTCCAGCATCTAAAACTCCATTACACTCTATAATTTATATTGAAATATGCATACATCTTCTGTTTCATAAGCTACACATGAAATTAATATCATTAATTTATAACACAACACCTGTACATTATGGCCTCATATAGCACAATGCCTATACTGGGGGAAATAAATTCTGTTTATACATCCAACTAGAGGGATAACCATTCTTGGGAGGAGTCATTTTGATTGTGTTTGGTTGAGGAAGTATGACTAATTTGAACAATAAGTTATAATGATTTGTGGAGTTGCAATTAGCCCTGGGATCCTGTTTCAGACCTCGCAAACTTTTTATTAAACAGAAAATGTAAACAAATAAAGGTGCCTCTGATGGTCTCCCACTTCCACTGTTTGCCTCTTCAATCCAGATCTTTCCCTATGGACTGTCTTATGAACCAAGTTGTAGCAATAACTCAGCAATAGTGTCTTCATATAAATCTATGTGTATGCCTGTAATGCAGCTCTCGAGGGGATCAAATATCTTTCTGATTTTAAACTCAAGGCCAGAGTGGTTTTTACACAATGAGAATCTTTCTCAAAAACTATTTAAATTAACCAAAGAGGTAAAGTTAGCAATGGCCATTTCAGTTATTGCTTGGGATTAGATAGGCTGTTTGATCCCAATAAAATGGTCAGTTCCAGGCATAGACAAAGGAATTGTTGGCCCACAATGTGACCAGATTGGACTCAAGAAATACAGTAGTCATTGCAATCCTATTGGAATTATTGCAAAGAAACACACAAACACTCATACCATAGTTCTTTGAGAAGACACATGCCTTGAAGAAAACAAAGTCTTCAACAGGGTGTGATAGTACCTGGCTGGAATCCCACCTCAAGGCTAAAGGGTAGCCTGGTCTATGTAGCAAATTCCAAACTAACCAGGGCTTCAAAGTGACAACTTGTTTCAAAGAACCCAAACCCAACCCAACCCAAAACCAAACCTAACTAAAAAAACAAAAAACCAAAAAAAACCCCAAACTAATCCAAACTAATACCAGATCCAAACTTAACCAAATCAAAATCAAACCAAATCCAAACCCAAAACCAGACCAACTAAATCAACAGCAACAGCAAAAGCAAAACCCAAATCCAAGCAGGGCGTGGTGGCACACGCCTTTAATCCCAGCACTTGGGAGGCAGAGGCAGGTGAATTTCTGAGTTTGAGGCCAGTCTGGTCTACAGAGTGAGTTCCAGAACAGCCAGGGCTACACAGAGAAACCCTGTTTTGAAACAAACAAACAAACAAACAAAAAACAAACAAACAAACAAGCAAACAAGAAACCAAAACAAAACTGAACCAAATCTAAAACCAAACAAAACCAATCCAAATGAAAACCAAAACCAAATAAAAACAAAATCCAAAACAAACAAAAACCAATTTAAAGGAAAACCAAATTCAAACAAAATAAAACAAATCCAAAGCAAAGCAAAGCAAAGCAAAGCAATACAAAACAAAACAAAACAAAACAAAACAAAACAAAACAAAAGCTTAATTTTATCTTCCATTCTAATTTCTTACAAAGTCATCAAATCAGGCTTTGGAAATCTAAATATATTATAATTTACATATTTATAGTAATTTAACCAAATATTTTAAATAAAATTAGATTTAAAAATAAGGAAAGTCCACTTCTGCATCAGTTATAAATGACATTTTTATGAAACCACATCGTGCTGTAGTTAGTGATGTTTTACCCTAGTCTGCTTTTGTAAATCTATGGTTATAATTTTCATCTTTGTGTATTAATTTGTCATTGTAAAAAGAATGATTTGTGCAGGAAAGCGTCATAGTAGATGTTGGATTGGATAATGTTAAATCCATCCCAATGGCAATATTCTACCACGATAAAGGCCTATGCTGGATCAGATCAATGACATCAATAGGATGGTTACAGAGTGAGGGGAGCCTTTTAGATGTTTAGCATATTGTGTTTGAATGATAAAATTAAGATGTATTTCTTAATGTCAGCAATGTATTGAAGGGACAGGGACCCACTGACAGTTTTCAGGTGCTAAGAATTAGAAGTTTGCTTCTTCTCTTTGCAGAAGCTAAGCAGTGCAGCTTACTTTCTGCAAAGGCTGCTTTCTACAAAGCACTCATATTTAACCTAAATACATTTGTCTCTTAGCACATCAAGTTCTTAATTGTCAAGCATATATTACCAAACTGGAGTGGAAGATAAATGAATATTTTATGTGCAGTCTCTAAAGGGATAAGAATTAAAATTTAAATTAAAAGGCATTTGGCAGTGTTTTAATTTGCCTTTTATAAAGGCAAACACAAATATTAGAAGCTGAGAACATGTTAACTTCTCCACATCTAAGTCTCAGTAGCAGTAATTTGTATCTAAGCGTAATGTTCTAAAAAAAAAAAAATCTAAATAGGATATAATGCAGACCAATACAAAGTGATGTTTACATTTTCACCTTCTAATTTACCATTTTTTCCTCTGTGTATATATGTGAATTTTATATGTATGTATGTTAGTGAGCATATGGATTCATGAGCATGCTTGTGGCAATGCCTCTGGAAGCCATATCTGTCTTATAAGTCAGGATCTACCATTGAGCCTGGTGCTCACTGAGTAGCTGTAGTGGCCAACTTCTGGGCTCTAGGAGTCAACTTGTGCTAATAATGTCTAGGGTTAGATATGACCTTCATTTTATTTTTTTAAATAAAACACAAAACAACAACAGCAGAAAAAATCAAGAGTACTGAACTTCAATTCAGGTTTACCAATTAAGCCATCTCCTCAGTTCAATATTCCCATTTGTTTTTTAGGATCCTGACTAAAACCTAAGTAAGACTTCATGGATATTTATTATATGGTTTTCACGCATTAGTGGGACACAGAGATTCCCACTTGGAGGCTAGAAAAGCAGCAAGACACTCAGAGTCTTGGTGTAGGATCACCCACTGCTATGTAGCAGTCAGTACCACCGCCTAAACCTCTGCCCCCTTATTATCATGGAGTGAGGCTGCATGCTCATGTGAAGTAGTAAGCCTCAACTCATTCTCTGTTAGCCTGGAATGACTCATGCTATGCTCCACGGTACCTTTACACGTCTCCACATAAAGTTAAGATTATATGTAATCATAGAGCAAGCCTTTAAAAGTCCCTTCTATAGAAAAGAAACACCAATGTGCAGTCTAAGAAATCACAGGTTACACACTACCTTGTGTGATTCCTTTTCATGGGCAATTAAATCTTGTCCTGCTAAATCTGTACAATGCCAGCTGCTATCCACGGGTTACTTTGAGTTTTTCTTAACCTCCCTCTGTAGCACTGTGTTCATCGCACGTCAGCAAATCCCTTTAAACCTCTATTTGGTGGCCATGTGGCTCTGATTACCTAGAGCATGAGCCTAATGTTTGACTGTGTACTTCCATTTGCCTTAAATGAAAGAAAGCCTTAATATGCCAGTTACAGCCACCTCTCAATTATCTGTTGTCATGGGGCAAGAGGCCAGAGCAGTGAGGATAATTTAAATCCAAGGATAATTAGAAAATTCTAATTTTGCCATTAATTTCATTCCTCTCCCCCCCAAACAACTCTTTTTTTTGTCTGAATTGAAACAGGTGGAAAAGGAGACTTAATCAAAACAATACTCCCTCCTCCACTTTTCTAATACAGATTGGTAGCAAGCTTAACCACCACAGCACTTTACAGAAAAGTCTTCTAGATCCTCAGGTCCTGTTTGTGAAAACTTTCTATTTTACTCCTCAATTCATAGGTTCTTAGATGGATTTGGGGGCCATCATGGAAAAAGGACTTACACTAATATTGACTATGTCTTCTCTCTTAGTTTCCTTTCCAATTACTGTGATAAAATGGCCTGCTTCTAGCAATTTAAGGACGGAGGGCTATTTTAGCTCACAGTTCCATGGTCTGCCCTGGCCCATCATTTCAGGAGAGTCAAGGCAGAAGGAGTTTGAAGCAGCCAATAACATGTCATCCACAATCAAGGATAGAGGGCAGTTTATCGGTGTATGCATGCATGCATTTTGCTTGCTTTCCCCATGCCTATGTAATCCAGGCTCCCATTTCCAGGGAATGGCATCTGCCATGGTAGGCTGGTTGTTTGAAATTCAGTCAACATAATTCCCCATAGACCAACCTGGTCTAGACACGTTTACCTTGAGAGCCCCTTCCCAGGTGATTCTATATTTCATCAAGTTGATAATCACAGCTAGTGATCAGCTACCCCTAGATCTAAGAAGTTCTAGTCAACTTTCAGTTTTGATCAACTCCTAACTCACTTGTAGATGCCACCCCACTTTCCAGTGTTATTAGCACCTCCATTGGCAGCAGGCAGGATGCCATCTGTCTGGACCTCCTAGCCAATCAGAAGGGGTGATACTGTATTAATGGTTCCGTAATAAAATGAAAAGAGATGGCCTTCATTTAGATGAAAGCTGTAAAGTAGCTATTGTGCTTGTTTGGTATTGCAAGGACCAGATGTATTATTTATGCAATTTTACTTTTGAAAGAAAAACCGAAAGAGCATATTTCATTTTATGGCATTCAATGGGAGCTATTGTCTCATGAATGCGAACATTTCTGCATTTTACTTCCTCACAGTGTGGAAGGCACTTTTCCACAGATCATCTAAGTAGGGATTTAGAAGTTGAAAAACTGCTTTTAAAATTGGGAGGCCCTAATGACAGGGTCTATTGTTCAGACTGGGAGATAAGGTCAATCAGCGCTGTGTATGAGAACTTGGTCTTAGATTGAGGATGGAGTTTTCAAGGTCTTAGTTAGTCCTCAAGGCTTTCTATGCTTTTGCATTAGGAATAAAGAAAACGGCATAAATTTTGTCATTGTTCAGGAACAAGAAGACACGGGAATAAACTGTTTACAAACACAAATAGATATTTTGTATCAAGCTTCCATTCTCCAGTACTTCAGTAGCTCTTTTACTTCATTCTGAGGTAGAAGTTTTGTTGTGTTGAAGAAGTCTCACTGTGATCCTTATCAAAAGGAAAGTGGCAGTAATAACTTACTTCCAGGAAGTAAACAAAATTGAAACAAACATTTTTATGTAAAACCAAGTTGAAAGTGATAAGATGATCCAGTTTTCTGGATGGTTGTGTATCTAGAGTGTTATTTGAGCCTCATGCAAACTATAATAATTCAGACTTAGCTCATGCCTTCATCAAATGCAAGTGAGGTAGATGTTTAAGAGCACAATGATTTAGCTGGTTCTGGAACCCCTTCCTGGCAGTCTGACCTCAGAGGGGTGCTTGTCTCCCTAACCCATGTCTGACCTTGATCAAGCGATCACTTTCTTTGCAGCAACCTCTGTTGATGAGGGCTTCTTAATTAAAAATAACAATTAATTAATTAATAATGACAAATTAATCGCAGGGGAGGCAGATGCCCGTTAGTAAGCACCCTTCCCTGCTGATCCTTTCCACTTCCCCAGTTCCTTCTTGATCCCACTTTCTCCACGGCTTCTCTTCTATCACCTTCTGTTTCAGGCAACAATCATGAGAAACCCAGTCTTTCCTACCCTACTAGGAAAGCCTTACAGATTCACTGCAGTTTCATTTTCACAAGAAGGACCCATCAATCCCTTGTTCATTTCCATGCCTGTAATTGTTGCCATGATTTTTACCCCGATGGCAAAATTTCAGCTCTCATTGTATTTGATTTGCAACAATAAATAACACAATATGAGCTTAAAAACTTCTTCAACATTTTCCCCATCTGTAGCCAGTAGGTCAGAGTTCTCCTTTTTGGTTCCCTTTCCATACTCTTGCTCATCCATCCAGTCCCATAGCATTAGAGGGTCTTAAAAGTTAGGGCTCATAACATTTTTCCTTCCACCTACAGCCATTTCTTTATTTTCCTATGATTTCAAGGTGGCTATAATGCCAGGTGTTGATTTCAGGATCCTGTTTGTGTGCTAAACAAGTACTCGAGCCATGAGTTCTTGTCTGGCTTTCAGGGTAATAGTTTTAAGGGTTTACCTTTATTTATTAGCTGTATGTGTGTGTGTGTATGTGTGTTTGCGTGCACACAAGTGCATGTGTAGGAAGAGTCCAGAAGAGAGTGTTCAACATCCCCAAGCTGGAGTTACAGGTAGCTGTAAGAAGCACAATATGAGTATTGGGAAGTATAACTCAGGGCCTCTGAGAAAGCAGTACATACGCTTAACTGCTGTGCCATCTCTGGCCCCTAGGAATGAGACTCTTAAGTGCTATCTGTTTATTAATTCCCACCTAGAGTTGAATATGAAGCTTATTTGACATCTATGCTGGAATGTTCAACAGTTATGGCTCAAATTTTGCATGGACAAACCCCACAAAGACCTATTCTTTTAGTTTTTATTGTTTCAGTGAGCGATAGTTATATGATGCTAAAAGTTTATTTTCATTTTGAAACACACATTATCAAATTTATCAACCTTTCCCAAGGTTGTGTTTTTTTGTTTGTTTGTTTGTTTGCTTTTGATGTTGAGAGTGTAGACATCATCAGGCATTACCCACAAGCACCATCTTTATCACAGCCAAGGCTGCTTCTCACCTGCAATATGGCAGTAGCTGTCTCATCTCCTCTCCTTTTAAATCTCTTCTTAAGAAACTATACCTCCATTGAAGTTACACCACATTAAAGAGCAGTTTACACTTACACTGGAATCACACCACATTAGAGAACAGTCTACACTGCAGCTCTTTTAATTTAAGCTCTCCCATATGATTTCTGATGTCATTTGGAATTAAAGTCATATTCTTGTCACCACTCTTGGCTTAGTGTCCCATTGTCTCTAAAACAGTCATCTTGTTCTCTGGCTGATTCCTTGAGCACAGCAGCCATGTCCTCCTTTAGAACATTTGCACAAAATGCTCTTGGGTACTTCTACTTGTCATTCCAATCCGTGCCTCCTCTTCTGTTTACACTTATGAATAAGGACTCTTGGAGAGATTTTGCTTCTGTATCCTGAGTTTGCGTTTCTATTGTATCCTAATTTACCAGTCTTTCTGAGCTTGTCTCCCCTCAGGAACTGCTTTACTCAGGCCACTCTTCTTCATTTTCTTTTTAAAATCCACACTTGTTCAGGGTTCTTAGCTCTCCAGGCATAGCTGCCATGTTCTTGAATTTATGGAAAACTTTCTGGTACTCTGATGCCCTTCTAAACTGCAAAGTTCAAGGAGCAATTGAAGGCCTTTCTCCCAAGACTCACTGTGATCAGTCACACACATATGCACATGCACACAAACACAGATATAGTCATATACAATCATATACACACACAACATATATCAAACACATACTACACATACAAACACACACACACACACACACACACACACACACACACACACACACACACACACACACCAATTTGGATGCCAAATCTCACTACTTAGAATATATTACCTATTGAAAGCAAATATGAGATATGTCCTGATGTGTCATTTATCTAAGAATTATATAATTTAGTTCGATGTGCCTTATTCTTAATACATATATACAGATGTGAGTTTCTTCTTAAAAATCTATTTTATGTTTAAATTATCAGTAATTTGTGGGTCTATTTGTGGGTATTTGCATGTGAGTACAAGTGTCTGTGGTGAACAGAAGAAGACAGCAGATGCCCTGTAGCTCAAGTTACAGGTGGTCATTAGCCACCCAGAATCCATGTGTTCTGAGAAAGGATGTTGGGTCCTCTGGAAGGACAGAGGGTACTCTTAGCTGCTGAGCCAACTCTCCAACTCCTGTAGTGCTACTTCATATTTATGCTTATGTTCATAATAGATGCCTACTTGGTGTAAACAATGCTGTTATTCTCCTTTAAAAAGAAGACTGAGTGCAGAACAATCTATTTGGCTTACATCAGGAAACCACTTCTAAGTATTTCAGAGAACTTTTGTAAGATGACACAATTATGACATTTTCTGACCCCAGATCAATGATTAAGAATGAAAATCCAGTCTTGTTGAGAAGTTGGTTTAGGCTAGAATTGTTGAGGAATACCCAATAGAGTTTAATAAACACTTTGCAAGGTATGTAGAATCATGGGGATAAAAAGATGCAATTTCTTTGGTGAAGTTTTCATAAGGCATCTATAGACTGTCATATACTATTTTTTGCACCATGGCATATTTTTAATTAAAGAAAAATATAACTATGGGTTCTTTTACAAATATTTGTTTATTCTCAACTGACTGGAATGGAGGAATAATCCAAAAATCAGTATTGGGACTCATTGAAGAATGTGTATTACTCAGCGCCTGTTGCTAAGTGCTTAAAGTTTACACAGGGCAGTTGCATGTTGCAGTAGTCACGTTCCAAAGTGATTTTTCTGCAATCAGAATTTCATTCATTACCCAATTTTCATGCAACTCCCCTGACATTTGAAATACGTTTCAAGGTAGACTCCCCGAGGGCTTTTCCCCTCCCATAATAACTGATCTGCAGTGTCCAAAGATAGATCTAAATATCTTTGGTGCAAATTACTTGAGGCCCGTGGAGCATGATTCTCTGTCATCTTCATCTCACTTCACACCTACAGAACTGATAACAGATTAATATCGAGGCTGAAAATATTTCATCAGCGTCTCTAGCTAAGGCACCTCACATTATTTTATCTGGAGGCACTGATAAAATTAGGAGTGGGGGCTCAGAAAAATATATTATTTGCACTCAGAGCAGAGGTATGTATATCTATAGAAAAAAAAAAGAATTTCTTTTAGCATTATAAGAAATTCAACAACGCTGGTCCTGGCAAAGTTCTCTGCTCCGATTATGTATACACTTTTATTCAATCATTGTGTCGCTCCTTGTCTGACATTTGGTCAATAGTGCAATCTACCACCGATCAGAATAAAACAGCCACCCCAGAGCACCTGGGAATTTCATTAGTTTCCTTTCAATGCAGTCCTTGTAAGTAGGTGTTTATTTGGAAACACAAATTTAAAGTTCAATTCGGTTCCCTGTCAATATTCGTAAAAAGTCAAGGATCTAGGACTTACTGTATGCCTGATGGTTTTTTTTTCTTTTCTGTTTATTTACTGAGAAGAAGGAAAAAAAAAGTTAAGGGAGGAACAGTAAGGCTTAGAGGGAAATAATTTAAGATGAGAAGAAGTTAGGAAAGGGCAGGAGATAAATTTTGAAGACATGGAAAAGTTATTTCTTCTATATTCTGGGTAATACATTTAAAACTGGAAACCCCTTAGGAACACGTTTCACATACCTGCTCAATGTCTACAGTAGTGGAAGGTATTGAAAGTGAAGACAGGTCATAAGTTGGTTGCATCAAAGTTTAATGTCCTCACCTGTGAGAGAAAGTACAATGCATTGTTGAAGAAATGAATATATTTTGTCCCAACTCAGTGTAAATATTTACCACATTTCTTCTGTTACCAGAGGATAGCTTAGCTGTTAATATTATTGGTTTAAAACTATTTTATTTTTTCTTTATATGTTCTTTTCCTTTTATCCATTTGGCCATTCAAAGATTCCTTTGTACATATACCATTATATGTTTTTGAAGAATTATTTTTAAAAATGTATACATTCATTGAATATTTACTTATTCTATCTCATGTGTCTGAGTGCTTATCTGCAAGTATGTGCACGCATTACCTTAAAGAGGCGTTAGATTCCTAAACTTGGAGTTACAAATGGTTGTGGGCAATCGTGGCAGTGCAGAATCTAGGCCCTCTGCAATAGCAAAAAGTGGTCTTAACCACTGACCTACCTCTCTAAGTTCCGGAATAGTTTTAATTTGATTTATTATAGGAATAAATTGATACAGCCCTTAACTAACAGAAAAGAAATGATGTTTTCACTTATTAACTAGAAAATTCAAGTATTCTAAGTTAGTTTCGATGTCATAGTTTAGCATGTTGTGTTCAGCATCCAAACGCTGACACCATTGAATACACTAGCAAGATTTTATTGAAAGGACCCAGATGTAGCTGTCTCTTGTGAGACTATGCCGGGGCCTAGCAAACACAGTAGTGGATGCTCACAGTCAGCTAATGGATGGATCATAGGGCTCCCAATGGAGGAGCTAGAGAAAGTAGCCAAGGAGCTAAAGGGATCTGCAACCCTATAGGTGGAACAACATTATGAACTAACCAGTACCCCGGAGCTCTTGACTCTAGCTGCATATATATCAAAAGATGGCCTAGTCGGCCATCACTGGGAAGAGAGGCCCATTGGACTTGCAAACTCTATATGCCCCAGTACAGGGGAACACCAGGGCCAAAAAGGGGGAGTGGGTGGGCAGGGGAGTGGGGGTGGGTGGATATGGGGGACTTTTGGTATAGCATTGGAAATGTAAATGAGTTAAATACCTAATAAAAAAATGGAAAAAAAAATTTAAAAAAAAAAAAAAAAGAAAATGATCAAGCCGTTATCAGCCTGGAGTATGCAGTCCTAAAATTTGGTTTTGGGTTAAGAGAAATCCCATAAGCCCATAAAAAGAACCAAGAGACCTGGTTTAGTCATAGAACTGACAGTTTAGTTTAGTTTAGTTTAGTCTAATTTATTTGGTCTTAAGAAGACCCATCCCATTACACCGTTGAAACACACACTGAATCACCCTTCTTCCATCAAAGCACACACTGAACTCCCTTACTCTATTGAAGTACATGCTGAACTGCACTTCCTCCATTCATATTTGCTCCTTGTGTCCTTTATTATTTTTTCAAGTTTTAAATCCATTTTAAATTTTACTGTGTAAAACAATATCTGAAATATTAAACTCCTTTACATCCTTTAGTCTCCAGTAAAACCAGACAAACATTATTTGACACTTTGATCTCAACACAATAATGACACGGGGTATTGTAATTGGAGAGATAGTTTCATTATGCGTTACATTTTTGATTTTATATGTACAGGTGGTCTGCCTGCACGCATGTCTGTGCACCATGTTTCTGGCCTGCAGAAGGCAGGGCAGGGCATGGTTTTGTATAACTGGGCCTACAGTTGGTTAAGAGGTGCTGATGTGGGTGCTAGGAGTAGAACTAGTGGCCTCTGCAAGAGTAACCAGTACTCTTAAGCACTGAGCCCTTTTTCTAGCCCGTGAATTCTATTTTTAATAGTTTGTAAATAATGTGAAATACATTACAATGATAATCACCAAAGTACTAATATATATTCCATAATATTGCTTTGGGGATTTATATTTTATATGAAGCTTTACTATTTTCTATGGTTTTATTCATCAGTAGTAATTACAATGCTAATTAGTATTTATTGTGCCCTTACTGTTTTCTTGATACTATTTATTCTAAGTCACTTATGAATATTAGTTCATTTAATTCTCATAAGAAATTTTATGAGGTAGGTGCTATTATTCTTAGTCCTGCTTTAGTGAACAGAAGAATAACAAACACAGATCCTCGAGGAAGCACAGGCTGTGCATGTAAGTGTTAGTGTTTGCATGTGTGCGTGTGTGTGCATGTGTGTGTGTGTGTGTGTGTGTGTGTGTGTGTGTGCAGGCCACCTGTTGATGTTAGCTGTCTTCCATGATCCTTCTCCATTTTATTTACTGAGGCAAGGTCTCTCTCTGCAGCTGCAGATAGCCTAGCTACCCAGCTGGCCCCAGGGGCGCCCCTGTTTCTGCCTGCTGAGTGAGAGGATTACAGGCTGCCCACCATGCCCTTATTAAACTTCTGAAGCATTATTCATCTGAAAGGAGAATAGTGCAACTAATATAATGGCTGACTTTCAGATTTGCATAAGGAATACACTTCTGTAAAAGTCTGAATGAAACAGAGTTGCAAATGAGATATTTATGAAAACTGAAGTTCAGAATTACATTTGCTCCCCTGGAGCTGCAGCCCATTGGCTACTAAGTGATGTTCAATAATATATAGAAACATCATCTGCTTCTCTTGCTTTCTTTCTCTTTAAAATGACTTCATAACCCATTGCAAGTGGTTTGGATGAGCTGTCAGTCAAGAACCCTCATCTACATCCATAGCAGAAGATACAGGTACCTCAGTGGTTAAATAGATATTTCAACTTCAGTAACAAGGAGACTGTCCTGAATTAGACATCACACTCCAACATAATATGATAGAATACTGCTCAAAGAATTGCGATTGGGATTGAAGAGATATCTCTCTGCCCTGGCAATTGGTTTAAACTTGTGAGGACCAAGACACAAATGGAGTGTGAGGTAGTATGATGGTAACATGAAGAAGGGATACCTGAGAAGATGTGGCATGGTCTAGAAATGGAAAGGGAAAGGTGATCTGGGTGCTGTGACATAGCAGACTCTCTGTGTCCATGCATAGCTCTGCTTACCGGGTGGCTGAAACCCTGACTCCCCCTCTCATGTGAGTTATCAACAGCATAAGGTGGTCCTCAGAAGCACAATACATTCAATGGGTTCCCACATGCCTCAATTGCTATTTAAGACCTCATCACATTTGATTTAATCCACAGAACTTCCTCTGGCATGGCATGTTTGTGCCCCCTAGGGTATAAGTGCTGAAAGGGTAAGAAAGGGTTGGACCATACCACAGCCCATCTTATGATAGTAGAAAGTGAGGGTCATTGCTTGGAAACATGGGTACATGACAAGCGTATTGACTCTTGAAACTTCCATTCAACTTGGTCCTGGAAATCCTGGCTAAAAGAGTTTAACAACAAAACCAAAAAGGAATATTTTAAAGGTACAAATTGGGAAAGAAGAAATATAATTATCTATCTATCTATCTATCTATCTATCTATCTATCTATCTATCTACCTTCTCACATTTTCTAGAATATGAGACTATTCATATGCAAAATCTTAAAGACTCAACCAAAAACCCACAGAAGCTGATGGATTAAGTAAAGTTGCACAATACAAGATCAGCTTACAAAAGCATCATTAGTGCAGATCATGTGTGGTGATGCCTGCTATACTCCTAAAACACTGAGACAAGAGGAGGTGAGCAAGCTCAAGGTCAACCTGGAATATACAGCAAGTCCTAGACTCAAAAATGTAGGAAGTGAACAGCAGAAACTTCTATACAATTGAAGAATAAGCAATGATGTCTCCATACAATCTAAAAATATCTACAAAGGATGTAAGAGCATAATCTTACTGGCAATAGCATAGAGAGTAAATATTTAATTATAGATTTAACTATAACAGTAAAAGATTGTGGAGTGAAATTCACAAATTATCAAAGGGGATTAAAGACACCCCCAAAAGTGGGAGTTCATTCCTTATTCGTGGGTTGTAGGAATTAATATTGTTGGAAATGGCCACATTGTCTGAAATTATTTACATATATAATAAAGTCTCTATTAAAATTCAAGTGATATTCTTTAAAAAATAGAGGAGATATTAGAAAACACTTTAGAATACAGAATTTCAAGTACACCTCAAGAAGCTAAAGCTCTTTTGATGGACGGTAACTGAGGCCATCCTACTTCCTGATTTCAAAATATATGACAAAGGTACCATAACACAATCAGCATGATATGGAAGCAAACAAATGGACCAACAGAAAAATATCTCTAGCCAAGAAATAGATCTAAGAATTCCTGTTCAATCCATCTTCAATATGGGCACCAAGGGCACACATGGGAAATTGTGTTGGGGCAACTTGACATTCACATACAGAACAGTGTATTCTAAATAGTTCTCAAACTATATCTAAGAATAAATTCAAGTAAATATTTCCAATTAAGATTCCAAATTATGAAATTAATAAATAACAAAAAGAAGAGTATATTTCATAGAATTGGTCTGGGCAATTTTTTTTTTTTTGGAAGTAAAAGTCCAACTACTGAAGGGGTGAAATCACAGTGAATCATGGAGCTGGTAAGGAGGAGGTATGCAAACATTAAGAACATGGTGCACCTCACAGGTAACACAGCAACAATCTGATGCATGCATGTGGCAGAGACCTTAGCAAATACATAAAACATTTTATTCATCCCACACAAAAGTCATGGTTCCTGACCCTTATAGTACTTTTAGTAGTAGCTCATGAATACATGGTGATTTTTCAAGTAAGAACATGCTAGCTTATAGGTCAAAATATTTTACTATGTCACATTAATGTATTTTTGTTATACCAATGGAGTCATACAAAAGGCAGTGTGCCATTCTGCTTATGCAGAAGGGACTTTCAAAGCCAATGTGTATGGGCAAATAGGAAGCACAGCACAATGGTGTTTCTGGAGCGTTAGGACTCATAGTGAAAACCACTTAATTGGAAATAAATAAAAAGGCCTGTCTGTGGACAATGTATGCTAATATTCCCCTTTTCATCAGCATACATTCACCAGCTTTAAACATTGAGGAGCACACACACACACAGCTGTGTGGCATACATACCAAGTTTTCATTGAATAGTTGTTTAACACCTATCCCTGTCAGCAGGACTATGCTAAATCTTTCACCCATGTTGTACTGACAATGAATGCACCATCTCGTTATGCTTTTTCACACACATCCTTTTCTCACTTTAAAGCATTCAGTTAAGGAGTTAAATCAAAACAATAATGAGAGATTAGCTTTTACAGTTCATTTTCTTGTATTACATATGAGAGGGTGAGATCTCTCACTGCGCTTCCAGAGAACATGAGTTTGATTTTCAGCACCCATCTAGGTGACTCTAAACCACATATAACTCCAGATCTGGGGGCCTCTGATGCCCTTTTCTGGCCTCTCCAAGTACATGTAGTCACATGCACATACCCACAGACATGGACACACGTTTACACATCATGTAAATCTTTTTAAAGAAGAAACAGACCTAATACATTTTTTTGAAACAGCAAAGTAAAGTGACCCAAGGACAATTCTTACAGTGATTCTATATAAAAACGCAAGGCAAAAAGGATGTGGAGTTCACCAGAGATTACTAAATGCAAAATTGAATGACTTTTTTTTTTTTTTCAGAGTCTTTCTCCATATTCACCACATGAATCTCAGGCCTCCATATGTGAATATATATTTACGTATATGTGGTGAATATATGGCGACTATGTGGTGAACCTACATCTCAGGCCTCTTCATCAAGCAGTTAAGAGAAGTGAGAATACGAAACACACCCTTAGTCTCAGGGTCCCTACTCCATCGGCGGTTTTATAAAATCTAGAACAAATTTCACCCATGATTCTAATTTTCCCCAAGCAGTCATTTTTAGATTTCTGTATTGAATTCATCCTCTGTCAAACATCACAGGACTGCTTTCAGTCTTGCTCCTGAGATGATATGGTATTTAAAACTTGACTAAAATTAGTCAGAACAGAGATGGTTCCCTTTTAGAAATTTCTAAAGTGTGTTCCTTTTCTTTGACAAACTTCACTGAAGGAATGACGACATTTCTCTAACTCTGTAAATAATAGAGTTGACTGTGTATTTGGGAAGGTTGACAGTTTCAAACTCATCCCGAATTCCCCAAACTAACCGTACCACCAGTTGGCTGACAATTGCCAAGATGACAACAGAAATAATTTCAAACGGTAACAGAATCAGCTGTAAGCGAGCGCACCCAGCCATGCCAGCCTCTTCTCCTTTAAGTGATGCACAGGGTGAAGCAGTGGGAGAAGGAGGCAGTGTGCGCATTAGGCTCTGCACACACTCGTGGCTGGCTGCAGCAAGTTATTTTCAAAAATCAAGTTATGGTGCGGGCTTTGTCCTAAGCAGCAGGTGTAGCTATTTGGCAGGAAACATTCAAATATAATGTGGCCTTGAGGGGAAAACCTAAATAGACAGTTTCCTTTCCCTTTCATTACAAATGCCTAACACCGGTGTGATAATTTGATAATTCAATTCCATTTGCCAGGAAAGATTAGCCATTATTTGACATCTTGAAACCACTACCTCCAAATGCTTGCAAGTGATCAAATCAGCTGTTGTATGTTCACTTAAAGGAATCATCCTCTTTTGTCCTCTATTCTTGTATTGTGTTTCCCTTCAGGTATGAAGCAGAGTGTGTGTTTGAGGGGGGATGGTGTCAGCTATACATTTCATTTTTACAGGACGGATTCCGGCTGTTATGAAAAAAAGATTGTCATTGTAGTCATAGCTAACTAGAATTCCTCCCTGGATGTTAAATCCTTATATGAAGGCATCTTGGAAAATCATCTCTTCTGTTTGTTGTCTCCCCTCATTTTCACATATGTAACTGTAGTCTGTAGATGTAAATCTTCCGTGTGTGTGTGTGTGTGTGTGTGTGTGTGTGTGTGTGCGTGTACACATGTGAACATATGGAGACTTTGGACTTTGGGTGGATGGGTCGATGCCAGGAGTCATCCTGGATCAGTTTTTTACCTTATTCTTTGAGGTATTGTCTCTCAATCAAATTCATAGCTAACCAATATGCCTAGCAAGCTTGGTCTGGGATCTTCTGCTTTTGTCTTCAAGGCTCGACTTACAGGTAGGTTGCCACACTCAGCACATATTCTGGGAGTATTACTGCGTACTGAGGATCCTACAAGTACTCTTGTGCCAGAAGTGTTTCAACCACTGAACTGCATCTCCAGGCCACTAGCTGCTCACCTTGATGGTTCCTAATGTGAAAGGATAATGGATGGTGCTAATCACGACAGCCCATGGCTTAGATGCAGAAGGAAGGTCTAGTGTGCCAGGAGAATGTTCAGAATCAAAAAGGGAAGGGGTCAAAAATGTAGAGAAACATGAATTTCAGGAGCCTTGAAATAGTTCAAATGTAAGTATAGAAAGGGACAGGATATACAAATGAACATTGAGCAACATTTTATAAACAGGAACAGGAGAGAATGATCAACAGCATTGAGTGCCCAGAATGGACCATCGGTCGAACTCAGGAAAAGAACAAAGAGTTTCTAGGGAAATGATAAACAGGAGTCCAGGCTGCAGGGAGATGAATTAACCTAAAAAATAAGACAAACTCAAACTCTCCTTTAGGGTTTTCGGTATAAGTGGCAGAGGGAGCTCAGAGCATGTTGTTAAGAGTGGGGCATAGAAGGGAAATGGGAAATAATCTTCAAGACAAGATAGACTGCAGGGGTTAGAAGTTGAAGGGGAAGAAAAACCACCTGTGTTATTTTGTATTCACATCCTGCCTGTCTTGCTCCCCTTTCATTAAATATTTCCAACATAATATTTACTGTCATCAGGTATTTGCAGAAACTTACCAGATGTCATGATGAAGGGCTTTGCCAACAGAACCAGGAAATGTTGTGACTCACTAAAACTTTTAAAATGAAAAGGTATAGATAGGTACATTTTAAAATAAAGAGGTCTAGGTCTAGGTCTAGGTACGTTTCCCCCGTAGCGTAGACACATTTTGTTGCCAAATATAAAACAAAAATGATAAAGTCAATCATTATCAGTAGTCTCTGTATGACTATTTTATTAAATATTGAGTTATTTGCTACATTCAAGTGGGCCTACACAGTTTTTGCATGACGTTAAAATTGTCTCCTTCTTTCTTAACTCAGAGTCTTTGGATGGTCACCTGCCATTGCCATGGCTTTCCACCTTGATGGCCTAGCATGAGGTAGTGATTAAATGGAGAGCAGGGTTTCACTTTGAAAATGTTAGTTATTTTTAAGTGAATGCAAACATCATATGTTATGATTTAATGCTATCAGGGAATAGACAAGACAAAATATGAATACAATCAGATGAGAACAAAAGCAGGAATCTCCTTACTATCAGTTAATGGCCAATTGCTTACCCTTACCAGACATAAAAGGTCAGTCTTAGAATATGGACAGATGGGGTGGTAGATGTTTGTATCCTAGCACTCAGAGGCTGAGGCAGGAGGATCTCATGTTATAAGCCAGACAAGGCTACATGCAGAAGTCCTCATCTAAAAGCCAAAAGCAGAAAATAAAACACCAAATTTTATTTAAAGTTAGTAATTTATGAACCCGAATGGAAAGAATCTAGATCAAGTCATACTTGAAATGTAATTTTCATCTTGTCTTGTATAAATATCCTTGGTTTTCAGCAAAGTTGCTATTGCTTTAATCAGCCTTGAGACCTTGAAGTAACAGTTTTAACCATTAACTCAAACTGAAATCTGAAAAATTTAAGTTTTGGGAAGATTTGACCAGAATATCTTAACAGATAAATAACAACCATATACATTAATCTAGCTTTTCACAATCTTTAACTCATCTCTAAGTTATGGTCCTTTGTTTTTCCTTTTTTGTTTGTTTGTTTGTTTTGTTCTGGATTTTGTTTTTGTTTCTTTTTCTTCTTTTTCTTTTTGCATATTAGAATATTCAAAGAAGTAAAAGGACTTTCACGTGCTTGAGGTTCTATGAGAATAAGACTATTTCTGAATGGTATATATGGGAATATTTACTGGAAAGCAAAAGGGAGCAAATAAGTAAGACAAGTCTTTTACTTTTTTTTTTTTTTGCTTTACTTAAGCAATTTTGAAGGCACAGTATCCAGACATTACTTAGAACCAATCCATAGTTTAAATATTTTGATTCAAATTATGAAATAAGAAGAATTTGTACCCTGCCTTATTGGGTGTGACTATGTTCTCCAAAACATAAAGAAAAAGCTGCAGATATTAGACAGTCCTGATGTAATATTGTGTGTGTATGTGTTCCATCTGAAACAATTCAGGTGAGCCTCCTCTCCTCTTCACTACACAGCTTCCAATGGTTTGAGAAAATGTAAATATGAAAAGCGTGCTGTCTTGTAGAAGGATAATTAGAGCTTAATTTAGGAATATTGAAAACTACACTAGCGGTGCCCACACTCTGCACCGGTACAATGCTGCTAGCCTGTTGGTTTGTTTTCTTCAGTGCTTGGTTCCAAAATTTTTGTCTGATTTTCCATCATTATAATATTTATTTTAGCAATTAGATCTTGGTTTATTTGAATGTAATGTTTAAAGTACTGAAAGTATATAAAGTTGATTATTGTCTTCCCTGACTGTGAGTTTGATCCTAAGAATCTACTTGATAGAAGAAGAAAACTGGCTCCCACACAATGTCTTTTGATCTCCAATACTCATTGTGGCCTGAGTTTCCTATCTAATCTACACACACACACACCTATGTGTATACATATATGAATAAAGATGTGTGTGTGTGTGTGTGTGTGTGAGTGTGTGTTTGTGAGAAAGTGATGAAGATAGAGACAGATAGGTAGATTAGTAATAGATAGATAGATAGGTAGATAGATAGATAGATAGATAGATAGATAGATAGATAGATAGATAAATAGATAGATAACAACTCACAAGTTTTAGCAGGAGAAAAAGACTTCTGTGAAATCTAAGTTAGGCATTCATAATACAGGAGAGGATATAATAAGAAAGAATAATGAATTTATTTAGGGGACTAGATTTGTTTTGATAAATGAAACTCTGATATTTCTTCCTGTCTTTTTATTATTATTATTAATTATTAATTATTAATTATTATTGTTACTATTACTGGTGTAGCAAGAGTCTCTTCTCCATGCAGTCACTCAAAGTTCCAGGAAGAGGGAGGTTCACCCTTTTGAAACAATGGCGGAAAAACCCACAGAATTTGTGAAGAACTGACGAGTGAGACTGTGGCCATTTCTGTGACAGAAACCATAATGGGATTCCTGATAATGTAGGGAGGAAATAAGTACTTCGTCGGTGTCAAATTATCTAATAGAAATATAAAGATAAAATGAGATGTTCATGTATATATATGTGTAAGAATTTAATTTAATTTAGAAAACAAATGTTTGCTCTGAGAATTTTTAACATTTGTTATTTTAGCACAATTTTAAACAATTGTGTGCATTATACTAATCTTAAACTTCAAATATACTTTTATTAATTAGCGCAGAATTTATGTTCAGAAAGAGCCTATGATTATTGATCAACTTAAGTGTTTTTGCAAAAGAACTGAAGTTTACTGAGACGAACGCTTACACATATTAATTATATGTCCTACAAAAGTCATCTTATGTTTATACCTTTTGTTGGTGGACTTGTAGTATTTAAATTTATGGCTTCTTAGTCCCAAATAATTGCAGCCTCAAGACCATCTACAGGATACATAAATTCCTCACTGTCTACACTTTCTGCCTTCATCATCGACATTCTATGTTTGGAGAGAATTTTATCATTTCTAGAAAGCCATTCTTGTTTCACTCCAAGGAATGTTGCTTAAATAATCTTTCATGGATCATTGTCATTTTAATAAAATTCAAAGATCTTTTAAAAGATGTGATAGTGTGTGTATGCTTATGTGTGCATGTGTGTGCACACATATGAGCATGCAGTGCCTAAGCAAGCCAGAAAAGGGTGGGTGTCTGATTGGAGTTAGATTTCCAGGTAGTCCTGACCTGCCCAGTATGGGTGCTCAGAACTTAATTCTGTTCTGGAAGAGCAAAATGTGTACGTCATGTAGAGTCACCTCTCCTGTCCCCTTGATCACCTTCCTGAATTTCAATCTCCTTGAGCATAGTGCCGGGTTCTGCTGAATTTGTAGCCATCTCCCAAGACCCAGCTCAAACGTAAACTTTTTCCAGAATAACTTCCCATATCATCTTTTCAAAGACCATCCTGGAATTTCTCTGTCCATAAACCATTAACTCTAAATGTTTTTGCACATTGCTGTAGCATCTTCAAGGATATGAACTTCCTAAGGCAGGCAGAAGCTGAATTTCTGTGTGGGCCTTCACTTCTTATGTGGCTTTGATTTGTGTTTTTGCATGAGTCATCATTGGAACCAATAAGTGGAAACTCTTTGAGTTGTTCTTTGATACAGCCCCTGAGTGTAGCCTTCACGATATTCTCTCCCATCTATTCCATTTTATTAATTCAATATAGACTCTGTAAAGTTGGAGGTTATAGACCATGTGATTTCAAAGTGACTTTGAGTAAGAGAAAGTTTATACTGTTTTAAGGCTTGCTTTCCACACCTTGCAATAGAGGGGTCAGCTAACTTTAAAGTGTGCCTTCCTGCCCTAGTAGGCCTTTCAAACTACTGTGGCTTTCCAAGACCCAGAAGTGCAAATTCAATGAAAAATGAATTATTAATATCTGAATCTCACAGCAGTAGAATATTTTGGCTCAAAGATTCATATTTCTCCCATGTTTTAAAACTTTTTTTTATTAATAGATACTCCTGACCCTCCAGTGAGGTGCCTTTTTTTGAATTGCAAGTTTGCTGACATTAATAAATGGGATAATGTTATTTTTAATGAGTATGAGAGAGTTGTTGGGAAGTTTATGGGCTGATTACAATCAAAACTCCATGTCAAGTGTAACAACCAGATGTACCATGCAGCTAAACAGTTTCTATGCAGCTAAACAGTTTCTATGTTGCAAAGATAGCTCTGGGGTAAGTGTCAATCCTGGGGCTTGTTTCCCCTACAAGTAGATGCTCTTTGTTCATCTCAGTGCAGAGAGGACTTACTCAACAGTACAAAGATTCATTGGTTATAAATTTCTATTCTCCAAAATGCATTTCTGGAATTACCCCAGTAATTACACTGTTTGCTTTTAGTTTACACTGCACCCAAATCTTGATTTGTCGTATACTTGATGACATATTCAGAAAAATCTTGAGTCCCAATCTTAAATCTAAAATCAGCTTAAATGTGTTAGTTAACACGAAAGAGGATGTATGCACTAGTTATTCTAATGGTCCTGCCTGTCAATGTTGGAAACATTTTATCCTTTGATTGTCATCATCGCCAATCCCATGAGCTCGTCTTGGGATATTTTGAGCATCCAGCAACCCAGGGTCAAAAATCTGAAAAGCAAGTAGGATTTATCTACCAGTGTTTGGTCACTTATCTAAAGTATGAATAGCAGTAGTTATATAAGTGTGTGTGTGTGTGTGTGTGTGTGTGTGTGTGTGTGTGTGTGTGTGTGCACGTACGCGCGTGCGCTTGTGCATGCTCATGGGTATACATGAGAAGGCCAAAGGTCATGTGTCTTCCTTGACCTCTTTTCATTTTTTATCAGATATTTTCTTTATTTACATTTCAAATGTTATCCCCTTTCCTGGTTACCCCCACCCTTCTAGAAATCCCCTATCCTATCCTCCCACCCCATGCTTCTGTGAGGGTGTTCCTCTACCCATCTATCCACTCCCATTTTACCACCCTCAATTCCCCTACACTGGGGCATCTATCAAGTCTTCCTAGGACCAAGGACCTCTCCTCCCATTGATGCCTGGCAAGGCCATGCTCTGCTACATATGCATCTGGAGCAATGAGTACTACTCAGCTATTAAAAATGTTGAATTCATGAAATTCTTAGGCAAATGGATGGAACTAGGAAATATCATCCTGAGTGAGGTAACCCAATCACAAAAGAACACACCTGGAATGCACTTACTGATAAGTGGATATTAGCCATAAAGCTCCAAATACCCAAGATACAATTCACAGACCACATGAAGCTCAAGAAAAGGAAAACCAAAGTCTGGGTGCCTTGGTCCTCCTTAGACGGGGAACAAAATACTCACTGGAACAAATATGGAGATAAAGTGTAGAGCAGAGACTGAAAGAAAGGACATCCAGAGACTGTCCCACTTGGGGATTCATCCCATATACAGTTACCAAACCCAGACACTATTGTGGATGCTAAGAAGTACAGGCTGAAAGGAACCTCATATGGCTTTCTCCTGAGAAGCCCTGCCAGAGCCTTACAAATACAGAGACAGATGTTCTCAGAGAACGACTGGACTGAGCGCATGGTCCCCAATAGAAGAGTTAGAAAGAGGACTGAAGGAGTTGAAGGGGTTTGCAACCCCACAGGAAGAGCAACAATATCAACTAACCAGACCCCCTAGAGACCAAGGAGTACACATGGCTTTAGCTACATATGCAGTTGACCTCTCTTCATATGTTTTTGACAAAGTTTCTCACTGATACAGCTATGATGACTGGCCAGAAAGCTCGGGGATCTTCATATCTGTGCCTCAGAAGAACTGAGATGGCAGGTGTGAGCAACCCCTCCAAATTTCCACAAGAGTGTTGAGACCCATATTTAGGTCCTCATGCTTGCACGACAAGTGTTTCACCCAGTGAGTCATTTCTTCCATCTTGTGGTTACTTTTTTTCAATCAGTTTATTCATTTACATTTCAAATGATACCCCCCTTCCCAGTTACCCCTCCACAACTACCCCTATCCCATCTTTCTTCTCCCCCCCTCTCCTTTCCCTCTATGAAGGTGCTCCTTTACCCACTCTCACCTCACTGCTCTAGCATCCCCCCCTCCACAGGACCAAGGGTTCTCCTCCCATTGATGCCTGGCAAGGCCATCCTCTGCTACTTATCTAGCTGGAGCCATGGATTTTGGTTGGTGGTTTAGTCCCTGAGAGCTCTGGGTGGTCCTGCTAGTTGATATTGTTCTTCCTATGGGGTTGCAATCTCCTTCAGCTCCTTCAGTGCTTCCCCTAGGTTTTCAATTAGGGTCCGGGGGCTCAGTTTGATGGTTGGCTGTGAGGGTCTGAATCTGTATTGGTCAGATGCTAGTTGAACCTCTCAGGGAACAGCCATTCCAGGTTCCTGTCAGCAAGTACTTCTTGGCATCAGCAATAGTGTGGGGGCTTGATGTCTGCAGATGGAATGGATCCCTACATGGGGTGGTCCCTGGATGGCCTTTCCTTGAGTCTCTGTTCCATTTTTTTCTTTCCTTTGGACAGGAACGTTTCTAGGTTAAAATTTCTTCATTCTAGTGGTTACTTTTTTTTTCTTAAATTGGGCAAGAAATCATTACTAGGACTCTTGCATTATGCTTATTTATCAGACAGCCTCTCTGAAAATCATTTTAATTTATAAATGAAGAAAGCAATTTTCCCAATTGTTGATCAAAAATCAAATACGGTGCCCTAACCTAAAAATGTCCAGTGTTATCCTGATAATGGTTTAAAACATAACCTTTATTTTAAGGCATAGATCACCTCCATATGATTGGAATTGTAGTATTAGCTTCAAAAGGTTAAACTTCTAAACAACTTCTCTTTGATTGTCTTGATGGGACTGGCATTCCCAGGAGCCTCACATAGTCCTGAGAGAATCTCTGTCATCCAGAGTTTCGTGAAACATAGCCTGGCCACCTTCTTCTCAGAGCCACATGGTACCTCCTCCAAAATTGACCATATAATTGGTCACAAAACAGGCATCAACAGATACATGTTTCACCTTTATATGAGCAACATGGTTTCTGAGATGCTGCAGGCAGCCACCAGTCAAATGTGTTGCCTCACAGTTTGTTAAATTTAGTCTTCTATTCCTATCTGGTCAGTTTACACAACAACTTTAGATAAAAATGGTGCTCTAAAAATACTTTATCGATATAAACTGAAACACATTTTCTCAACAAAATACTAGGTCCTAATGAAGTATAAATTATGCATCATGACCTGGGGTTTAAATATATCCTTTCTATGAAGACTTACATGCCCCTGAAACACATGCATGTTACCTTGGAGATGGAGACATATGATTAGAGCCTTCTCTTCATTTAGTGACATATTCTCTTCTGCATATATTAACATGAACTAGTTTGTTAAATTTAGTCATACTCTCTCTGACATTTTCACATTCAACCTGTTTTGCATGCCTTCTGTATGACAGTCAGAATATTGGATGACTTTATATAAAACTTTCCAGATGGTGTGAAGAGGAAATAATTATCTTTACAGATGAGAAAACTGAAGCTACAATGTTAAAGTAATTTAGCGACTATCATTAGGCTAGTTTGCTCATTTTTCTTGATGGTTGAACAGATCTATCCAGAAGTCCTAAAGACACGAGCATAGAGTGGTGTGAGTTACTTGGGGACAACATATGATAGCAAATGGTTAGAGAGTGAAGCTCAGGTTTGAAGTTCCAGGCATGATAACTCTGAAAGGTACCAAAAGGTAGACTCTTGGTTAAGGCTAGCAGCAGGGGTCATTCTGCCTCAACCTTACCCACAGCTTGCTATTGGCAATCTTTAGAGTTCCCCAGTGTGAGGACGGCTCAGTCACCTCACTGCACACTCAGGCAATACTAGGCAATGATACATAGGAAAGAAGTCAGATTTTGCACATCCCTGATATCTCATTTACCAAATACATGTCATTAAGCCAGTTAATGATTTCAATAAGTATAACTGTTGTAGTTAAACGATTTATGACATTTTCCTCTTTTTAGACTAAATTACTAAATAAACAGTATTTATTGGAACTGGTGTTATTCAGTAAATTCTCATTAAGTGCCTCTTTTCTTTCTAAATTTACTCACTTGCCTTCACTTTTTCTGCCAACCAAGAAGACCATGCTTAAGACATCTTACTCAGGCTCTTCCGTAGGATGAACCAGCTTTTGTTCTTTCGCCTTACAACAACACACAAGAAACTGCATGTAGTTCTCAACTCTTTACTTAAAGCCAAATCAATACAGACATCAGCATAAAGCATCCAGGGCATCATGAAAGAGAGGAGGATGGATAAGGCCTTTGTAGTCAGGGCTGTGGAGTCCATATCTGCATTGCAAATCTCTTCCTCCCATTTGACAACATTAGCAAAGGACATGGCTGGTTCATCTAGTCTCTCAAACAATAGCTTTCATGTTTCCTGGTAGTTAAAAAAGTTCTGTCTTATATTTATTAATGCATGACTCTGTGTGTGAATACACATGTGTAAGTACCCATGGGAGCCAGAAAAGGGCATCAAGTGTGATGTGGGCACTAAGAACCAAATTCAGGTTCTCTACAAGGGCATCAAGTGCTCTCAACCTCTAGCCATCTCTACAGTTCTCATTGTTATTTTTATCTTCCACATATCTCCTATCTTAGCCAAAAAGCTCTTAAGGTCCTCTGCTACATGCATTTCCTCCACACTCCTTTTTCATAATTTCATCTCTGTTTACCACTCAGTCCCCCATTTCTTTCTCTACTGGGAAATATTAGTTAGTACAAGAACTCATTGAGACTTAACAAAAGTTGTTCTGAGTCCAGCTCTCTGCCTGTTTTGGTTCCTTAGCTCTTTGGTTTTCTTTTAATCACTATTAATACTGTTTTCTTTAGCCATCGGCACTTACCCAGGCTTATATCACACACTCCTTAGAAGACATCCACAAATGATGGCTGTTTTATGTTTAAGACTCATGATGAAAGAGGAGTTTTCAAACTTTCCATTCATTGATTCACTGTCTAGTCTTTGACATCTCAATGAAACATCAAAATTTAAAGATTTTGCTTGTGTGTGTGTTTCTTGTGTGTTGGTGCATCTGTTTAGAGATCAGAGATCGACGTCAGGTATTTTCATTGGTGTTGGTTTAATCTTTTGAGACGCCCTCTTTTGCTGAAACTGGAACTCACAGATTCAGCAAGATTAGCTAACCTGCAATTCCCAGGGATCCTCTTGTCTCTACCTCCCAGGTACATATTCAGTTTTTTGACAGACTGTTGAGAGTCTAAACTCAGTCTTTATGCTTGCATAAAATGTACTTTACCCACCAAAACGGCTTTCCAGGCCCAGGCTAATCCCTACCCTGTTATTGTGTTTCATCATACCCCAAATCACCCTATGCTAATATCGCCAATTCATTCATTTTTTTTTCCTCCATTTCTACCAACTTCCCAGATCAAGCCACATCCACCTCACTCTTGTACGTCCCTGCAAGTCTCTCCTGATGTATCTCCCAAGGCTGCCTCAGTTTCTGCTGGTGCTGTGTATGGGAAGATTCCAGAACAATCTTGTAAAAGGCCAATGACTCATGCCATTTTCTTTCTTCAACAGCTTTGATTTCATAAAATAACAAATCTCTTCAGCATGGCCCATCCTACAGGAAGGACCGACCAGCTTTGTTCCTTCCCCCTTGACATTTCTATTCTTGTATCATATGTCATACTCTCTTCCCCTTGTTCCAGTTCTTCTTCTTATCAAGACCTGAACAATCTGATAGGGTGAGCTGGTGCATGACTATACACAAGTAGAACTCAAGAGGCAGAAGCAGGGGTCTCCTGTCATTGCCTACGCACAACACTGTCCTGTTCCCGACTTTCCTAAAGGGTCTCACTCTGATTCCTTTCAGGCATGGAGGAGAATACTTGCCTTCACTTTGCTGCTATTAACCCTTGATTTTCTTTCATCTCCCTTTCCTCTGTTCATGCCCTCCACTGACATAAGTCCCTCTATGGATTGTGTATAACTTCTCAGCACTCTGTGCCAAGCCAGTGAGCATCTGTCTTTGGTATGCAAGCATTCATATTTCAACATCTAGCAAACATCTGTCGAATGGAAAATGAAAATGTAAACTACACAGGGCCTTGTGTTTACTCCTTTGTTAAATAAAGCTTCTAGCAAAGTCTTCTAAGTGGGATAACATGTTGGATCTCTGCCTGCCCTTCCCAATGCTGTTGCTATAATCCATGCTACTCTTAAGTTTCACTCAGGTTACTCCTGCCATTTATTACATGAGCCAAGATTGTCTTGAAATATTTACAGTTTGTGAATTTAATAGTAATTTCAAATCCAAGACTATCCTGATGTAGGGTAGATTTTCATGTCTTTATGTAGCTCAGAAGACATGTATGAGTTGGGCAACCTGGTGGGCAACCAAGCCTACTACTATGACAAATTATTTTTAAAATTGTTCTGAGTGTGTGTGTGTGTAATCTATGTGTTCACATGTAAAAAAAAATGGAGGCTTGAAGTTGATGCTGGGTATTTTTTATTTCTCTCCACTTTATTGAATTAAGCAATGCCTCTTGCTAAACCTAGAGCTCGCCTATTTTGATTCCTATTGTTTGATTCAAACAAGTTTCCCTGAAAGGATTTCCTATTTCTGCCCAGCTTTTATATGGGTTGTGTGCCTCTAAACTTTGGTTATCTTGTTTACATGGAAAGTACTTTATCTACTTAGCTATGTTCTAAGCCACCATCCTGCACCTTAAAAATGATTATTTCTTTACATTTTCTTGGCCATCTAGCCATCTCTCCTGTCCTTCCCCACACCTGATCATGAATCTCCCATTCCCCTCTCCATCCCCCTTCCCGGTTCCCTCCCTCCATCTGCCTCTTATGACTGTTTTATTTCCCCTACTCCTTCTAAGTGAAATTCAAGCTTCTTCGATTGGGCCCTCCTTCTTGTTTACCTTCTTTGGGTCTGTGGAGCGTAGCATGGCACCTGTATTTTATGGCTAATATCCACTTAAAACTAAGTACATATCATGCATGTCCTTTTGGGACTGAGCTACTGTGGGGCATTGGGCTATGCGTAGACAGCCTAGTTTCCAGTGAGGCTAGATGTTGAACCCCGGGACACGGTGGTAATAATTCACCTACATGGGATGGAAGGAGTTCTCTCATGTCTCCTGGAACCCTGGCTCCTGTCAAAGTTACCGCCCCCTCAGCCCCCACAAGAGAAGTATGGCTAGCAGTCACGTGGGCAATATCCCAAGCTTCTGACTTTCAGGCTAGATTCCTCCCTAGTTAACTAGCAACAGAAAAGATAGCAGCATACTTTTTTTTTAATTAGGTATTTTCCTCATTTACATTTCCAATGCTATCCCAAAAGTCCCCCATACCCACCCACCCCCCACTCCCCTACACATCCACTCCCCCTTTTTGGCCCTGGTGTTCCCCTGTACTGGGGCATATAAAGTTTGCAAGTCCAATGGGCCTCTCTTTCCAGTGATGGCTGACTAGGCCATCTTTTGATACATATGCAGCTAGAGACACAAGCTCCGGGAGGGATACTGGTTAGTTCATATTGTTGTTCCACCTATAGGATTGCAGTTCCCTTTAGTTCCTGGGTGCTTTCTCTGGCTCCTCCATTGGGGGCCCTGTGATCCATTCAATAGTTGACTGTGAGCATCCACTTCTGTGTTTGCTAGACCCCGGCATAGTCTCACAAGAAACAGCTATATCTGGGTCTTTTCAGCAAAATCTTGCTAGTGTATGCAATGGTGTCAGCGTTTGGAAGCTGATCATGGGATGGATCCCTGGATATGGCAATCAATAGATGGTCCATCCTTTCGTCACAGCTCCAAATTTTGTCTCTGTAACTCCTTCCATGGGTGTTTTGTTCCCAATTCTAAGAAGGGGCAAAGTGTCCACACTTTGGTCTTCATTCTTCTTGAATTTCATGCGTTTAGCAAATTGTATCTTATATCTTGGGTATCCTAAGTTTCTGGGCTAATATCCACTTATCAGTGAGTACATAATTGTGTGAGTTCCTTTGTTGATTGGGTTACCTCACCCAGGATGATGCCCTCCATGCCCATCCATTTGCCTAGGAATTTCATAAATTCATTCTTTTTAATAGCTGAGTAGTACTCCATTGTGTAAATGTACCACATTTTCTGTATCCATTCCTCTGTTGAGGGGCATCTGGGTTCTTTCCAGCTTCTGGCTATTATAAATAAGGCTGCTATGAACATAGTGGAGCATGTGTCCTTCTTACTGATTGGGACATCTTCTGGATATAGATAGCAGCATACTTTAAGAGGGGCCTTTTGGCCCCTCCTTGCGCTCTCACTTCTCTTGCTCTCTTGTTCTTACTCCCCTTATGCTTACTCTCCTCTCTTCTTTCTCTCTTTGACATCTCCTCTCCTCTCCTCTCTCTCCTCTCTCTCTCTCTCTCCCTCTTACTCTCTAGTCTTTCTTCTATCCCTCCCTTTCCCCTTTATCTCCTCTTGGCCATGGCTACTCTCTCTCTCTCTCTCTCTTTTACCTTCTCTCCTTTCTCCCTGCCTTTCTATAATAAAGCTCTAAAACCATAGACTGTCTCTGCTCATCAAGGCCCTCTGCGCACAGACTCTCACCTGTGTGGGAACCTTTCTCCCTAAGCCCTCTCTCCCATAACCCTGGAGCACAGGGTGTCCTCCTGGGGACCCTGGTTTCAGGACTGCCCCTTGTCCACCCCTCATTGAGTGGGGTCAGAGGCTTAGATGCCCACCTGGGGCTGACTGGAAAGCCTCTGGCAGCCCTCCATCGTCTGCCTGCCCAGAACATAGGACAAACTCTGGCTGGACTTGGGCAACCCTCCCTTCCCCCTCCTTCCACTGAAGTCCCCCTTTTTTGTTCCCACAAGCTACCTCACTCAGGAGGATATTCTCATGTCCTATCCATTTGCCTGAACAATTCATAATGTCTGTGTTTTCAATGGCTGAATAGTATCCAAACTGAGAGGGATTAGAAGGTGGGATGTCTCTCCAGGATCTGGGGTAATGGAGGGATCCCAAGGATAAATGGAGGTGACATTACCTCTGACTCACAACATTAGGGATTTGAAACCTCCTGAAGTAGCTACCTCCTCTAGCCACACAGGAACCCCAGTGGAGCAATAGAGACACCAACCCACCCACAAAACTTTCAATCCCAAATTTATCCTGTCTACAAGAAATGAAGGCACAAGGTTAGAGTAGAGACCAAGAGAATGGTAAACCAGTAGTGGCCCAACTTGAGAGCAATCCCATGGGCAAGCACCAATCCCGGACACTATTAATGATACTCTCTATGCTCTCAGACAGGAGCATATTGTTCTCTGAGAGGCTTCACCCAGCTGATGACTCAGACAGATACAGACACCCACAGGCAAACAGAGGATGGAGCTTAGAGACTCTTAATCAAGAATAGGAGGAAGAATTGGGGGCCCTGAATGGTATAAGAACTCTACTTGCAGACCAACAAAGTCATATCACCTTGACCCCTGGGGCTCTCAGAGTCTGAACCACCAACCAAAGAACATACACGGGCCAGACCTCCACGCACATATGTGGCAGATGTGCAACTTGGTCTTCAAGTGGGTCCTGAACAACTGAAACTCGGGTTATCTCAAAAGCCATTTCCTGTATGTGGGATATGTACTTCTAGCTGGGCTGCCTTGTCTGGCCTCAGTGGGAGGGGAAATGCCTAGCCTCACAGAGACTTGAAGTGCCAGGGTACAGGGATATATGAGTTGGGGGCGGGAGGAGGTATCCACTCAGAGGAGAAAGGGAGAAGAGATGGGGAAGGATTGTGGGAGGATGTGACCAGGAGTGGGGCAGTGAATGGGATGTCAAGTGAATAAATAAAACATAATTATATCAAAATAACATTTTTATTTTTGAGGTTCTATAATCCTATCATTTCTCACTTCCCTTTCCTTTCAGTAAAAACTTCCAGATACCTCTCTTTACCTTTATTTTTACAGATTCATGATCCCCTTTTCATTAATTGTGGGAAGAGCACTCCAATGGCTATCAATTCCAAATGGTCATTTCTGAAATTGTGTGTGTGTGCACGCGCCTGTGTGTGTGTGTATACGTATTTGTATGTGTATGTATACATCTATGTATGTGTGTTGTATGTATATATATTTGTTTATGTACTTGTGTTCATATCATTTGTATATGCAAGTGTGTGTGTGTGTGTGTGTGTGTATGTGTGTGTGTGTGTGTGTGTGTGTGTGTGTGTGTGTGTCCCAGCCTGAAACTTTTAAGGAAAATTTCTCTTATTTCCTGTGATGAGCCCTTAAGAATTTTGTGCATACCTTTGCATTGGACTTAGTAGTCTTATTATTACCTCGGTTTCTTCTTGGTACCTGATAGCAAACAAATACTTGGAAAGACATAGGTCTCCTACGTTATCTTGGAGATAGCAATACAGCATTCTAGGCAAATGACTGGAGGAAACAGGGATGCTCATCTTCATAGACATCCCAGCATGTAGGGATTCTGCTATCCTCTGGGTGGAACCTCAGACTCAGATGTAGTTTAAGATCCAGATCATAGCCTAGTCACCTTTCAGAGTACTCTAAATGATAATCTTCCAGCTGAATTGCTTCCTTTTTATTGGTTTCTTTATTTTGCAAGTAAGGCTGTGTTTAGCACTTACTTTTCTTTTGGATTGTTGGTGGGTATAATCCTCCTTAGTGTGTTCTTCAGTACTGGGTTATAGATCATGAATTACTTTAGACACCAGTCTTGAGGTGCCTTTATTTCTCCATTGGTTTTAAAATGATAGCTTTAATTTATCACGTGTAAGACAATATTTCATGATTTCTTACAGCTGTTGCAATGAAATGCAAACACCTCTGTTGGTTGTAGACTCCTTTGAGTTTCACCTGCTCCCCCCCCCCCCGCCCCCCGTGACTTTCTGTGGCTCAGCTTTAAGGTGTCATTCCTTCACATTCTTCAGCATTAGAAATACATGTACCTTGCCTATCCAGTGACTTTGGTGACAGCTTGCAATGTGTGACAGCCTGTCTCAAGAATAACCTATACAGCATAGAGTGTCCAGTGAAACATTTACCTGTGACTCTGTTTTCCAGAGTTAAGTCAGGAGTAGGCCACACGTTAACTTTTACTTTGCTTCGTCCTTTCAAGCCTGGCTTCATGAATATGTGTCCAAAGTAATTGCTGATGACAGGGAACTGTCAGTTGTCAGTAAGTTAACAATTACTCAACATTCAAAATTATTTTCTCAAGCAA